>NC_054709.1:28949972-28959972 GCF_016097555.1 Gigantopelta aegis | reverse complement strand
CCTCAACGTAGAGGGTTTTTACATATAGAAACCTCTATTATATACGTTTCTATGTTCCTGGGGATACATGCCCTACCGTCAATTCTGAAGCTGAGATGACCAGACATGCCCCACCTCAGTTGAAAGTAATATAAATAACTGCACCACCACCACCCATACCAGGAGCTGGCATATTCAGTAGCCTAAGTTTAAAACTACGTAATTTCTTCCTAAAACTCTATACCCACAAGCCATGTCACCCCCACCGCATTATCCCCAACAAACAACAACTCATTACACCAACCAACGGATATGATTAAACAACACTCACAATATCCATACAAACTCTTATTTTAAAAAAACGTGATACCAGTTTCTTGGTGGTAAATATAATATCCACACAAACTGTTATTTAAAAGAACGTTATACCAGTTTCTGGATGATAAATATAATATCCACACACACTGTTATTTAAAAGAACGTGATACCAGTTGTTAGATGCTAAACATAAAAACAAATAATAAAAATAGAAAATGTCTTTTCGAACCCGTTCAAGCAATTTGTACGACTTTATTATTTAAGTCTTGAGTCTTGACTCAAACATTTTATAAGCTGGGCCCGTGCTTATAAAACCTTTAGAGTCCAGACTCTAATGACGTCACACGCATATAATTTGTGTGGCGTTGTCATGACATTAGTGTCTCAGACTCTATTAGAGTCTCTAGTCTAGACTCTAAATGTTGTTTTAAGCACGGGGCCAGGTCAGATCTAAATTTGCAAGGTACGTACCTTTTACGTTTCACATATGCATCTGAAGCAATTATCACCACAGGAACGACGAGAAAATTGTTAACATCGATAAATTGTGCAAAATATTTTAAGCATAAAACTTTAGTATACGACTCTATACTTTACACTGCTTGATACCCATAGGGTCTTGAATCTTTTTTTCAATAACCAGGTGTTCTTAAAATAGATAATCAGCCATGCGTGGTTTCTGACACGGGCTACCGTAGGCCTACTCCTTTTCCTAAAATAACAAACAACTTTCGGATCAACAAACGCGTACAGTACGGATGCTGGGATACAAACGAGTTCGGGGTAACTAGCAAAGCATAACGACATTATTAGATACAAATGAAAAGAAATATAAATGGAGGGCGTGAGACCCAAGATAAACACGCAGGAGTCTGGGTGTGGTTTCGAGAGAAAATGAATATTTTACAACATCCTAGCACATTGTTTAGTCATGTGGTTATTGGCTACAGGTGTTTACACACCCGTCTGAGTAAAGATAAAAATGTAGCTTATTCCCCCTCCCCCCACCCCTCCCCCTCCCTGTTATGGACAGAACTCTCTGGCAAAGTCGGAGGTTGTGCCCACGACAGACGTGCTTGAACAGTTCTCTGATGGTAGCATGCCAAAAATTACCCACAGCCACACACCTCCCCCACTATAAATTGTGCCCCCCCCCCCCCCCCCCCCCACACACACATACACACCTCCACTAGAGATTGTAGGCGCGCGTGCAGGAATTTCAGCAGGGAGGTCTAGACTGTGGACGACGTTTATAGGGGAGGGGTCAGGCTACCACCGGGAAATATATTGAAAATTTGCTTGAGAAAAGAGGGGTCAAGACCCCCAACCTCCGACCCCATCCTCTCTGCACACGCGCCTGGATAGCCTTGCCCTTTGTTTATATGTTGTCTCCCGGCAAAGGGAGCTAGAGCTAGAGGACACCCGCGCTATACTGGATTGTGCCCCTCACTCCAGATATATCGTTCCGTCTGGCCTGGCTTAACATATATAATATATATATAAATGACGCACAAAATAGAAAGAAAAGAAGAATTTGTTTTGTTTAACGGCGGTGCTCCTTCAGTGCTAAGTCGTAAGCGAGAATCCAGCCTTCCCCATCCCACCCCACCCATCCCCCTTTTCCGTCATGAACGCAAGGGCTTGCTCATGCAAGAACTTGCGCCCACGATAGGCGTGTGCTACAACAGCTTGTTCTGAATGTGCACGTTAAACCCTATGACATGACCTGACCTGTGATGGGAGGTCACCTGTTCCAAAATATCAAATGATAAACGTTACACTTTATGAATTAACGTTTTAGCTTTAGAGGGGGGAGGGCACAATGACATGAGGCTGAATGCCAATGGAACTTTGGGGGAGGTTTGGAGGGGATCGTAAAAAAAAAATAAAATTAATATATTATAATAAAATTATAACTGTCGCAAAATTTAGGGGGTCAGGGCCCTGGTGCCCCCGTGCCCCATTAAATCCGCCTCAGACTCCCATCAGTAAAGCAGCAAGGGATCTTGTATATAAACTTTTCCATAATTCAATTCAATTTAATTCAGTTTGTTGCACATTACCAAACAATTTGGTGTCAGTAAACAGATTGTTTGGTGTTGTATTTCCATAGAAAGGGCAGTACACACAAAGGCCTCCGATGTACCAGTCGTGGAGAGTGGGGGTGGGGGTTTAAACGTTAACGTTTGTTTTGGTTTAACGACACTAATACAACACATTGATTAATTAATTATATTTAACGACGTACTCAACACATTTTATTTACGGTTATATGGCGTCGTATATATGGTTAAGGGCCACACAGATATTGAGATAGGAAACCCGCTGTCGCCACTTCATGCACTACTCTTTTCGATTAGTAACAAGGGATCTTTTATATGCACCATCCCACAGACAGAATAGTACATACCACGGCCTTTGTTGTACCAGTTGTTGAGCACTGGCTGGAATGAGAAAAGGCTCAATGGGCACACCGACGGGGATCGATCCTAGACCGACCGCGCATCAGGCGAGCGCTGTACCACTGAGCTACATCCCGCCCCTACCGGCTTTTGGACGTCAAACAGTCGGTAATTTTGGACGTCAAACAGTCGGTAATTTTGGACGTCAAACAGTCGGTAATTTTGGACGTCAAACAGTCGGTAATTTTGATATAACATTGTAGTCTTCAGAGGAAACCCGATTTTCCCGATTAGCAACAACGAATCGTTCATTTGCACTTTCGCACGGATAGGAAAAGTTAAAGTTAGTTTTTGTTTAACGACACCACTAGAGCACATTGATTTATTAATCATCGGTAATTGGAAGTCAAACGTTTGATAATTAAGACATATATATAGTCTTAGAAAGAAAACACGTTACATTTTTTTGTTAGCAGCTAGGGATATTTTATATGCACCATCCCACAGACAGGATAGCACATACCACGGCCTTTGATATACCAGTCGTGGCGCATTGTCTGGAACAAGAAATAGGTCATAGGCCCACCGACGGGGATCGATCCTAGACCGATCGTGCATCATACGAGCGATTTACCACTGGGCTACATCCCGTCCCCCATACGGATAGGAAGGCACATATCACGGCTTTTGATATATCAGTCGTGGAGTACTGGGCCTGTAAATATGCCAGCTGTTATATATAACTTTTAGAAATGATTTACATCATAAAATAATAAAACAAGAATCACATTTTTATTTTTTGACTAATAATGAAAAATTCTTACACGCAACAGTATTCCAGAATTATGCCCTATTATTTGCAATTTTGTAAAGAGATGCTTTAAGTTGCGTGAAAGCATATGAGTTGGAAGTAATTTCAAATTGTTTGCATTTCACGTCTGTATAAACTAATGTTTTTAACTAATGTCGAATGTACGAGGGTGTGTGGATTCGTGAAAAATAATTCACGATCGCCATAGTTGATGGTTTGTTATGACTCTACACTTCTGACAATATTTGCTTTTATCTACATATTAATATCACTAGTAATAAGGCTTAAATTACATATGTATTTGTTGATTCAGATGTTTGTTCATGTAATTAATGTAAATTTATGTTATTGTTACTGCAGATAAATGTATATTATATTGTTATTTTTGCTCTGCCCATATTGGGGTGTTATGCAAATAAATTATTCTTATTCTTATATACAAGTTAGTACATCACAATGAACGGGTGAACTCTGTGTCAAAAATAGATGATGAGGGGACATGTGGTGTAGTGACAAACACAATACAGTTTACAAATAGGATTCCTTCGTGCTATCATGTGCAGTCATGCTAATGATTGAGATTTTTTTTCTTTCTTTCTGTTTTTTTTAGAATTGTGTATAAAAGGAATACCGAGACGTGAGTCAACTTCACAGATTGTTTGTTAGCTCCTACAGCCACAGCCACAGCCACAGCCATAGCCACGCCCATCTGTTAATTAAAGGAGCAATATTGAAAGAAATGTTTTATTTGACGACGCACTCAACACATTTTATTTACGGTTATAATATGGCGTCGGACATATGGTTAAGGACCACACATATATTGAGAGAGGAAACCCGCTGTCGTCACTTCATGGGCTACTCTTTTCGATTAGCAGCAAGGACTCTTTTATATGCACCATCCTACAGACCAGGTAGTACATACCACGGCCTTTGATATACCAGTCGTGGTGCACTGGCTGGAACGAGAAATAGCCCAATGGGCCCACTGACGGGGATCGATCCCACACCGACCGCGCATCGAGCGAGCGCTTTACCACTGGGCTGCACCCCGCCCCCTGGGCCACAACCACGCCCACCCCGTTAATTAAAGTAGCAATATTGAATACACTCTTAAAGGCTAGGACTCTTCTGCCCCTGCAAGTGCTGCTTCTCGTCGTATCGCAGGCGTGGCAATATCCTCATGGGTTTGTCTAAAGGCGAAGCTACACGATACGAGTGTCTCATACGAGAATAGCCGATTTTGACAAGACAACACTGCGATTTCATCGGTTGCTATACAATTGGTTATTCTCATACGAGACACTCGCATAGTGTGGCGTTGCCTTTAGTCATGTCCAGTTTCAATATGCTTGTTTAGGGCTGCAGTGCACTTAGTGTTAAAAATGGTCAATTTAAAAATTAATGGCTAAACAGTCGTTAAGTACTGCATCACAAATTCAGTTTCTTGAAGCTGATGTCAGAGTCCTTTACTTTGATTAATTTCGAATCCACTCTTAACATTAAATATGCATGTTTTTTAATAGAACAACTGCTAGAAGAGGAAACCCGACAGCCCCATTCAAAACAGTCATCCAGTTACGGTGCCGGTTTCTTCTTATGGCGTTTGCGTTACTCACTACCAAGAAAGTTTAACGTTATTAATGAAATCGAAAAGGGTAATCTGAAGGTCTGCGGCGTCAGATTTAAGAAAATGTGTATTTGGCGACCATTTGGTTATCAAAAAAAATTGACAATCTGTTACACATAATACTCTCTAGCTCTGACGCATCATGCAAACAGGACCGGGTTAGAGGGCACTTAAAAGGACATTCCCGAGTTGGCTGCAAGTTTTAAGGTGTTATCGACTAACAGAGACTTTTTAACGATTGTAATTACATATCAAATATATTGTTCTGCATGAAATATTAGTGGATGTATATTAAACGTGTTTCTGATCGTTCTAATATTTGTACTAGGTTAAATTTCATTTCACTTCTTAAAAAAAAAAATTACAAATATTAAGACGACCAGAAACACATTGAATATACAGACACTGCTATTCTAAACAAGAAAATATATTTAATAGGTAAGTTTAATAGTAGAAATATTTTATTAGTCGGAAACATCTTATAATGCAGCAAACTCAGGAATGTACCTTTAAAGGGACATTCCTGAGTTTGCTGCAATTTTATCGACTAACAGAGACATTTTAACGATTGTAATTACATATCAAATATATTTTTCTGCATAAAATATTAGTGGTTGTATATTAAACGTGTTTCTGATCGTTCTAATATTTGTACTACGTTACATTTCATTTTATTTCCTAAAAAAAACAAAATTCATACGTACGAAATTATTTGAAGACAAAATCTAGTTTGGCTTTCTTACAAATATTAAGACTACCAGAAACACATTGAATATACAGACACTGCTATTCTAAACAAGAAAATATATTTAATAGGTAAGTTTAATCGTAGAAATATTTTATTAGTCGGAAACATCTTACAATGCAGCAAACTCAGGAATGTACCTTTAAGCTACGGTTTCCTTGAGACTGGCCGCTACTGACCCTGTATTATTTACAGACGAAATGTTACCTGGACATTAGAGACTACGCAGTGTTGTTAGCAATCTGATTAAAATTAGTTCTACTGGTCTAAATAAGGCATTCGTAATTCACATGAAACATGTCGTATACCCTCAGGATAATTTGGAATGTTTTCAAATTATTTTCAAATCACTGGCATGATTCTGCAAGTAAGGTTTTGATTGGTGGACATGAGCTCCAACTGGCTGCTGTTAGATCCACATGTAATTGTGGAGCTAATTTTAATTAGATTGATACGCATCTGTGATAATGTTTAGATGTTTTTTCTTTTTATATTGTTAGTTCCGTTTTTCTTTTTATATATTGATAGTTCCGTGCAATAACGGTTTGTTTACCACCGTCCCATACAGAGTTTCACTAATCAGAGAAAAACTTTGAGGTGAAAGAGATGTCCTGCAATTGCCTAATGGGCCCATCGACGGGGATCGATCCTAGACCGACCGCTCATCAGGCGAGCGTTTTACCACTGGGCTACATCCCGCCCTCGAACGAATGAATGAATGAATGAATGAATGAACTAATGAATGAATGAATGAATGAATGAATGAATGAATGAATGAACTAATGAATGAATGAATGAATGAATGAACTAATGAATGAATGAATGAACTAATGAATGAATGAATGAACTAATGAATGAATGAATGAATGAATGAACTAATGAATGAATGAATGAATGAATGAACTAATGAATGAATGAATGAACTAATGAATGAATGAATGAATGAACTAATGAATGAATGAATGAATGAATGAACTAATGAATGAATGAATGAATGAACTAATGAATGAATGAATGAATGAATGAACTAATGAACTAATGAATGAATGAATGAATGAATGAACTAATGAATGAATGAATGAATGAATGAATGAATGAATGAACTAATGAATGAATGAATTAAGTTTAATACTAATGGAAAAATGTAGCTGAATTCCTCTCTAACACTATAGAGACCGGCCTCGGTGGCGTAGTAGCTAGGCCATCGGTCTACAGGCTGGTAGGTACTGGGTTCGGATCCCAGTCGAGGCATGGGATTTTTCATCCAGATACCGACTCCAAACCCTGAGTGAGTGCTCCGCAAGGCTCAATGGGTAGGTGTAAACCACTTGCACCGACCAGTGATCCATAACTGGTTCAACAAAGGCCATGGTTTGTGCTATCTTGCCTGTGGAAAGCGCAAATAAAAGATCCCTTGCTGCTAATCGGAAAGAGTAGCCCATGTAGTGGCGACAGCGGGTTTCCTCTCAAAATCTGTGTGGTCCTTAACCATATGTCTGACGCCATATAACCGTAAATAAAATGTGTTGAGTGCGTCGTTAAATAAAACATTTCTATCTTTCTTTCTAAGACTATAGGGCCGGGACGTAGCCTAGTGGTATTTATCGCTCGCTTGATGCGTGGTCGGTTTGAGATCGATCCCCGTCGGTGGGCCCATTGGGCTATTTCTCGTTCCAGCCAATGCACCACGACTGGTATATCAAAGGCCGTGGTGTGTGTGCTATCCTGTCTGTGGGATGGTGCATATAAAAGATCCCTTGCTACTAATGGAAAAATGTTTCCTCTCTAAGACTATATGTCAAAATTACCAAAATGGTTGACAACCAATAGCCGATTATTGAGAAATCAATGTACTTTAGTGGTGTCGTTAAACAAAACAAACTTCTTTCTCTAAGACTGTGTCGAAATTACCAAACGTTTGGCATTCATATATCAATGTGCCCTCGCGGTGTTAAACAAAACAAACTTTTACGAATGTTTAACGACATCCCAGCACAAAAAATAACTTACAAAGGGCCAAACGATAATTTGGAAATACTATGTTAATCCGCTGAAGCACGTCCATGAAAACATCAGTTAAAATTCGTAGAAAACCCATACACTGAAGGTGGGTTGCTCAATCAGAAGAAAAAGTGTTTCCACTGCTTTTTAAAAGAATACATGAGTGTATAATTTTAGTTTACATACTCGTGGCACATTTCAGATGTTAAATTTACTATATACCAAGTTTTATCAGCGTAACTGATTCTCTTGCTGGTTAGGCCAAGAACTTTCCAGTCACCAGCCCCCAAATAATTCTGCCAGCGAATTACTAGTATTCGACCGTTTCCCGAAGTGGCCATTTTGGTTTAACGTGAAGCGCATAAACCAGTCTAGAGGACGTTTTCCTGCACTAACTTTGCTGAACTCAACCCTGCTTTTCAACAGGTTAGCATAGGACGTCAAAACTAAAAAGCGTTTTTAACAAGACACAAGAAACTAACCTGTATTCGACAGTGGCTCCAATCCGTGTATAAACCAAAGGGAAGAAAAAGACAAAACTTTGTGAAACGAAAACTGTTTAGATTTGGGTTGCATACATAAGTTATTATATAGCCACACCCGGGTGTGTATGAGGTATATTTAATGTTGAATTAAAACCCAGTGGCCCGGTGGACGACCAACTGTGAATTCAACAAGTTCAATGTTGCGTGTCACGTTATTATTATTTCCCTATTATATTATCACTCCAAATGCTTCACTGGTTGTCTGGCAGTCGACTTTAGTGTATTAGGGACACACCCCATTCAATGACATGGGCCAACTGGCTGAACATATTAGTCTAAATCTGTTTTTCTTAGTATTTTACCTTCAAGTTACCTTTCAGTTCTAACAGACCCCACCCAACTATATACGGTATTCACGGCCGTGGGTTTTTCTCATTTGTTTACATTCAAATTACCTTCCAATTCTGACAGACCCAACCCAACTATAAATACTAGTTGTTTGTGAATTACAGTTTGGCTTGTGTAACGACACCACTAGAGCAAATTGTTTATTAACCATCGGCTATTGGATGTCAAACATTTGGTTATTCCAACATAATCTTAGAGAGAAAACCCTGAGTGAGTGCTCCGCAAGACTTAATGGGTAGGTGTAAACCACTTGCACCGACCAGTGATCCATAACTGGTTCAACAAAGGCCATGGTTTGTGCTATCCTGCTTGTGGGAAGCGCAAATAAAAGATCCCTTGCTGCCTGTCGTAAAAGAGTAGCCTACGTGGCAACAGCGGGTTTCCTCTAAAAAAAAACAGTGTCAGAATGACCATATGTTTGACGTTCAATAGCCGATGATAAGATAAAAAATCAATATGCTCTAGTGGCGTCGTTAAATAAAACAAACGTTTTAATCCTAGAGAGAAAACCAGCAACATTGTTCCATTAGCAGCAAGGGATCTTTTATATGCACCATCCCACAGACAGGATAGGACATACCACAGCCTTTGATACACCAGTCGTGGTGCACTGGCTGGAACGAGAAATAGTCCAATGGGCCCACCGATGGGGATCGATCCCAAAGGGACCGCTCCTAGCTGTTTGTAAGGTAACTACAAGCGAATCAACTTTCTATTATGCAATGGGTTACAACTTACAACTGTGTGAACTTAACAAGAATTGAATTAAAAGCAGCATGCATATATAATAAAATTATAATCTCGTTCCAGCCAGTGCACCACGACTGGTATGTCAAAGGCCGTGGTATGTGCTCTCCTGTCTGTGGGATGGTGCATATAGAAGATCCCTTGCTATTAATTCAATTAGTTTATCTTTAATAACTATTTAATATATTTTTTTCTTTATGTGCACATGAACACAAAAACCAACTCCAACATATTTACATCAATTGCGTCATTAAAACGGGACCGACGCTATATAACCGTAAATAAAATGTGTTGAGTGCGTCGTTAAATAAAACACTTCCTTCGTTTAAACTGGAGGAGTAATGACAGTTAACATTTTCCCACACAATCGATCATGGATTTTTATAACTGATTATGACATCGGTAGAGCCAAGCTGATCGATTTTCGATTATAATCGATCATTAGAACATCACTGGTGGGTCGATGGACGGTTA
>NC_054709.1:28822472-28944972 GCF_016097555.1 Gigantopelta aegis | reverse complement strand
ATTCTTCTTCGACAAGCCTTGATATGCTCTGTCCTGTTCACGCGAAAAGTCAAAAGTTGGTTTTGCTTAACGACGGCACTAGAGCACGATGATTGGTTAATCACCGGCTATTGGATGTCAAACATTTGGTAATTCTGACAGTCTTAGAGAGAAAATCTACTATTTTCCCCCATTAGTAGCAAGGATTTTTTTTTATATGCACCATCTCACACAGGATAACATATACCATCGCCTTTGATATGCCAAGTGTGGTGCACTGGCTAGAACGAGAAATAGCTCAATGGGCCCACTGACGGGGATCGATCCTCGACCGACCATGTGTCAGGAAAGCGCTTTACCACTGGTCTACGTCCCGCCCTTTCCCCGGCATTTCAAAGTAAAGTAAATTTTGTTTTGTTTAACGACACCACTAGAGCACATTCTTTTATTAATCATCGCCTACTGGATGTCAAAACATTTAGGAATTTTGACAGTCTCAAAGAGAAAACAGCAAAAGGTCTTTTATATTTACCATCCCACAGACAGAATAGCACATGCCACTGCGTTTGGTATACTAGTCGTGGTGCACTGGCTAAATCGAGAAATAACCCGATGGGCCTACCGACGGGGATCGATCCTCGACCGACTGCACGTCAGGACAGCATTTTACCACTGGGCTACGTCCCGCCACATGCCATGGGAAACGTTGGTGTGGTGCCTGAATGGGTTTCGACCTAAAGACAAAAGGTTTGGGGTTTGGGAATTTGATGCAGATCAAAAAAGTAGTTTGTTTTATTTAACGACGCCACTAGAGCACATTGATTTTTTATCTTATCATCGGCTATTGGACGTCAAACATATGGTCATTCTGACAGGTTTTTTTACAGGAAACCCGCTGTCGCCACATAGGCTACTCTTTTATGACAGGCAGCAAGGGATCTTTTATTTGCACTTCCCACAGGCAGGATAGCACAAACCATGACCTTTGTTGAACCAGTTATGGATTATTGGTCAGTGCAAGTGGTTTACACCTACCCATTGAGCCTTGCGGAACACTCACTCAGGGTTTGGAGTCGGTATCTGGATTAAAAATCCCACGCCTCGACTGGGATCCGAACCAAGTACCTACCAGCCTGTAGACCGATGGCCTAACCACGACGCCGGTTTGATGCAGGTTAAATTCTGTGCCATCCGACACATTTTGGAGGAAAGGACGATTAAAATGCGAGGAAACGCAATGTTCCATGAGAGGAAAACAGCTGATCCGGGGAGAATTCTCACCCCTGGCTACTGGATGACACATGGTCATCAGAAGAAACCCGCTACATTTTTCCTAATGCAGCAAAGGATCTTTTATATGCACTTTCCCACAGACAGGAAAGCACATACCACAGCCTTTGTTCAGTTGTGGTGTACTGTTTGGAATGAGATAAAAACCCAATCAGTTGAATGGATCCACCGACGTGGTTTGATCCTGAGACTCAAGCACCTCTAACGCGAGCACTCAACTGACCCGGATAAATCCCACTCCTGAAATCTTCAAGGAAATATAAATAAAGAAAAAACAAGTTTGTCAATTTGACACATATTTTTTAGAGTACAAAAACATGGAACATTGTACCATACAACAAATACTCACCGACAAATGCCAGTAAACAAATGATATGCTTAAGCCGAGTGCACCCATTTCAATATGTCACATCTTTTTTATTACATTTTTTGTTTTCTTCACATTTTTACAACCTGATAAATTTTAAAACAATGACCATAATTGCAAATTCACAAACACACGAAAAAAATATCTATAAATGTACAACCATCCTCATTTTAACGTGTTCACTGGACAGATTCCAAACGTAGATGGCCAATGGTGACTTTAAACGTATTTTACAACAGTGGTTACATAATGAACTTAATGGGTTCCTGCTCTGAAGAATGTCTGATGTTTATTATATACAATATTTACAAATTGAAGAAAGAAAAAAAAAAACTCAACAAAGATCAACATGATCTTATAGTAGGTGGGATGAAACAGACCGAGTCTATTACAGCATATCTTTTAAACAAAAATTTACGAAATGAGCGTATTTTTATTATAGACGTGTTTACAAAATGAGCATATTTGATTATAGATGTGTTTTAGTCTTAAAACGTGGACAAAATATGAAATTTGCATGTAGCTAAACTCCTGTATTTATCATAAAGTATTAAATATATAGAGCCATTTAGAAAAGTTACAGCTGGCCAACGGATAATTACATTGTGTAAAAATTACCCCAAAACATGGTTGTTCAAATATTAGTTGGGCAAACCAGAGGTTAAACAAAAAACATTAACGTACATTTAAGGTGAACCTAGCTAAGGTATAATTACATTTTATAAATTCGGCCCAAAGTAAGTTAGCCAAACCAGATGTTAAAAAAAATAATAATAAAAAAAATGTTTTTTAATTAAATTAACAAAGAAAATTTATTAAATATTCTATCAATATTTGTTTCTTGTTATAAGTGTACACTGTCATTAACTCTCTTCCACTAGGATAGTTTATATGCTCATAAAATGTTAAGAACCGTGAACAGCTCCTAAATATCCATGGAAACGGTAACAAAAAAACATGTTAAAAATTTCAAACATGTTCAGGTTATCTACAAGTAATCCGAATTTTAAAGTATCTATAAGTAATAAATTCATAGGTTTTTTTAATGCACGTCATTTAATAAATATTATATACATTGAAAAATATAAATTTCAGAAACCTGTGGTTGGCTAGCAACTTGTTTTAAACAACCAGGTAAGGCATGCAACAACAAATAGCTGTCTTGCAAAATGATTGACTCTAATGCGGAACAAGTCAACATACATATATACCCTTCACCCAATACTAATACATCTCCTTTTTCTTCCCTTTGTCAGTATGAACTTTTTTTTTTCTTTTCTCTTTTTTTTCCTTTTCTTTTTTTTTGGTTTGTTTGTTTTGTTAAGGAGTTCATAAAGAATTCTGGTCCATATTGTGTTTTTTTATGTTCACATTCAACTTCAGAAGAAATAATCATTTTCAGTTTTTGAAATTTGAAAATAATTTAATATGTACGCTCACATAATATATCCTTACCAAAAAAAAAGAAAATAATAATAATAAATAAAAAATAAGTAAATAAAACCCTCAGAAGAAAAAACAAAACCACAAACAAGAAAACTAAATGGTCTCTCACAACTCAAAAGCTTTCAACATAATTTTAAAACAAGAACTGAATACCACAATAAGTCTAGCCTACCGTAACCCGATTTTGTAAATAAAGAATTACTTCGTCATGTAACATTCATGATTATTGAATTCCAATTTTAAAGACTTGTTAAAGTATTTTTTAACTGAGAACAAAAATGAAATTCATACATTTTGTTTGATATATATTTAGATGAGCATGTATAGGCACAACTATAAGCCAAGTTTCACTGGTTTACGACAGTTTGTGAAAAACAATCAACTCGGAAGCTAAACAGCCTTTGGGAAAGTAATACTTCTATCTCACCTTTTGAATTTTGTCTAGGCGACAAAAAGAATTAAAATTAAATGTTTGTTTTGTTTAACGACACCACTAGAGCACACTGATAATTAATCATCGGCTATTGGATGTCAAACATTTGGTAATTCTGACATGTACCGGTAGTCATCACAAGAAACCCGCTGTTTTTTCCGTATGCAGCAAGGTATCTTTTATATGCACTTTCCACAGACAGGAAAGCACATACCACAGCCTTTGACCAGTCGTGGTGCACTGGTTGGAACGAGAAAAAACCCAGTCAGTTGTATGGATCCACTGAGGTGGTTCGATCCTGCGACACAAGCACCTCAAGAGAGCACTCAACCGACTGAGCTAAATCACCCCCACCCACGCCCCACCCCGAAAAAGAATCAACATGCTTACAGAATCCAAGCTCCCCGTTTAAAGGGACAAACCCTAGTTCCATCCCGTGAAGTTTAGTTAATCTACAAACCTGTAACACATTTGGATAAAGTTACAATTGAGTGAAACATGAGTCTGTGACTTTGAAATGGTGAAATACCCTCTCAAAGTAGACTAAAACTCAACTCCATCATAACTGTTACTTCTCAGATGCACGTGCGTTTTTAAAAATATGAGAAATGCATTTTGTGATATTAAAAAACACCAGGATGACCAAAAACACTTCGAAATGGATAATCTAAACCATAAAATCTAAGTAAAGTATGATTTAAGCTATCAAAAACGGTTATAATAGTCAAAAATGTGTTAGTGTTCAAAAACTAGGGTATATTCATTTAAGGGGAGCTATCGCTTACTCCCCACCACTCCTCTGAGACTAGTTTAAGCAGTAATATTTAGCTCCCCTTAGCATGTGAATTTATAAACAGGGGTGGGAATTGATAAACTGTAAAAAAGAGGAAATCTAGAGGTGTCCCGGAAATTTTTGAAATCCTAGGTTAAAATCTGTGCCACCTAACACATTTTGGAGGAAAGGACGATTAAAATGCGAGGAAACGTAATGTTCCATGAAAGGAAAACCGCCGATCCGAGGAGAATTCCCACCCCTGATACAATATCAATATGGTAATATTTTAAACGACTCTATGTCAAGGGAGAAATTAATCACTCACCTCAATATTTGTCATAGCAAGGTCTACAGGATACTAAATTTTGTCCCTACACGCAGGGCTTTATTTTAACAATGTTACCAACAGCAATTTTGAAATATTTTTGCAAAATGCTTACCTATGGTAAAATGGACCTGCCCAGAGCAATTGTAAAACAGTGTATTTTGCAACAAATAAGCTGAAAATTGAAAACCATAAATTATACCTTCAGCCAACAGCGATTGTTTTTATACACTGGCAAAACAATTACCATCAGTAAAGCATGTAATCTTTAGCAATCACATCTACAGCCATTGTCACTGGTGCAACCATTAACTTCAAGCTCTGCCAACATGTTTCCATAAAGGGCACTTCTATGCAGTTTATAACAGAATTCATCATATTATAACTCACATATTTTGACAACAATATAATAATTACTTGTACTGGGAAATATTTTAAACATTCAATATTTTATTCACCAAAAAAACCCTGTATTTTAGTAATCAATTTTTGCATACACAATGCATACACAATGTATAGAAGGCAGAAGACAGTAAAACAACTTATGTAAACCAGTTACACAACTTGAATACAAATAGAAACAAAACAAGTATCTGTTAACAAAACCTTGACAATATTTTAAACTAAGGCCATTTTGTGTAGTGTTAGTAACTTGAATAAAAATTCAAAACGTCAAGACAGATTAACTTTTGTTTGCAAATAACTACAACTGCAGTAGGTAAGTAAATAATAATAATGGAGAGTAATGTCCCTTTGCAAATTATATAGAATTCAATATTTTCCCTGTAAGCCATCACTGTTGAAACAAAAAGAAACAAAAAGAAAGAAGAAAAACAAATCAAATCAGAAAACACAAAAATACAAAAAACATTAAGTCCTACCTACCTTTTTCAATTTTAGATAATGATCTCAATACTAAATTTTATTTTATTTTTTAATTTATCATTCTAGGCTTTTTTTTCTTTCAAAACAGTAATATCTTTTTAATGCTGGGGTGCTTTAATGCTGGGGTGCTTTCATGAAAAAACAATGACAAAATTTATAAAATATAATAATTTTACTTCCAAAAAGAATGCTGCCAAAGCTTTAAATATGTTTTTTGTAAATAATTTTTAGTTTGGTCTGACACAAGAAGAAAAGTAAAAGTGTTTTGGAAATAAAGAAATGCGATTTGTGTGTGCAATTTACAAATCAATCAGCTAGGAAATAAACAGCTTGTAGTAAATTATACAGTATGAAAAAAATTTTTGATCCCCGTGGGACGGACTATAGCTTTTGCACCCATTGAGATGCATTGTGGTTTCAGTATAAAATAATAAATTTAAAATTAGAAATAATTTCTCAAAAGGTGTGCAACCAAAATTATGTGCCCAATTAGTTCTGTGCATATGAAATATTAAAATATCAAATTCTAGACTTTAGCAGTCTCTAGACTTATCAATGTCTTGAGTCAAAAGTTTAAAACATTCATAAGCTCCGGAAACATAGGAAATAATCATTCCATTAACGGCAAGATGCATGCTGACAAATTACAAGTACCTCCTTTTTTTGTGTGGCTTATTACATACAATTCATAAAAATCTCTAGAATTCGTAACAACTAAATTTGCGTCACGACAACCTATTACAACACAGACAGACGTAAAGACTAAGAAGTTGCTTTTAATAGATAAAACAAGTTTAGATTAACAAAATACCATGCAAAAGTTAGTTTGTTTTGTTTAACAACATATCTGCCTTGGTCCATCCTCAATGGCCATGGTATGCCCTCCTTGTCCTTGGTACCCTAAATACTTTACATTTTCAAACACCACCACTAGAGCAAACTGATTTATTAATCATCTGCTATTGGATGTCAAACATTAGGTAATTTGGAAGTAGTCGAGTAGGAGGAGGAAACCCGCTACATTTTTCCATTAGTAGCAAAGGATCTTTTATATGCACCATCCCACATACCACAGCCTTTGATATACCAGTCATAGTGCACTGGCTATAACAAGAAATAGCCCAATGGGCTCACCGACAGGGATCGATCCTTGATCGACTGCACATCAGGCAAGCCGTTTAACACTGGTCTACATTCCACCCCTAAAATACCACACGAATACAGAAACCGTAAAACTAATCCTTATATGGCAGCATTACAGCTGGCAGGTGTAATAATTACATTCTTGCTATATATCACTTGCATATTTTCTATCTTTATATGGCAGTTTCAAGAAAAAACGAAAATGAATCAGCTATAAGACCAAAAAAAACAGTTGGTCTTCAGTCAAGACCAAAGTTCCAAATAGTCTTTTTTTTTAAAGCATGGATTGCACAGAAAAAGTGGGTATATATATTTTTTTACGTCCCCTTTATCTGCCTTGGTCCACCCTCAAATGCCATTGTGCACCCACCTTTGCCTGGATACCCTAAATATTTTCCTTTACATTTTCCATATAGTCACAGCAATTTTCATGACTTCCGATTTTAGCCGCAAATGTTTTTAAAACCAATCTGATTAAAATTAGCTCTACTGGTCTGCCAGTAGATCTAACAGCATTGCGTGGATTCAAATAGCATTACGTTAAAGTCTGGACTTAGATCCACATGTAATAGTGGAGCTAATTTTAATTAGATTGTTTTACAACCCAGGAATTTATTTTGTCTGGCATAAAAGGCAACTTTTTAATCTCTATTATGTCTGTTTATTAGAAGAAAAAAATTCTAATTTTCATTATTATTAATTCTTACCTAGTTCTAGCACAACAATGTTATACGACCCAGTTATAACCTACACTGCAGAATTATTTCCCCTTGCCGGATGTATAACGTCCATTGTTATCGTGCTAGTACGTTAAGTTGAATAAGACTATTATAGAGTAATATTTCAGAATAATGCTAATGGAAGTTTTCAAGTTTTTAATTCATCAATTTTTATGAATCATTATCAATTGGGTATAATTCTGACTAAGATTTAGAACCAAATTGTCCACTATTTTCCAGTACACATTTTTAGTTAGTTTCATTTTTTTTTTTTTTTTTTAAATTTATTTTATTAAAATTTAATAATTCCTTCTCACTGACCATCAATTCTGCCACGTGCAACAGAGACTTAATGTGCTTAATAATTTTCACAGGGAAGTAATCATTTCAACACCACAACAACGAAATAAGACAAACACTGTGAGTGGACATCTCGAGATCTGGACCCATATTCAAAAAAAGGTGTAAATTTACGTCTACGAGTAGCACTTACGTCTGCCGTAGATTTACGTTTACGTGCAAGAAGCACCTTATTCTCAAAGACGGTCGTAAATGTAAATGTAACTTAGTTGGACGTAAATCTACGATGTAACACTCTCACCGGAGTAATTTAAAAAACAAATTAGCAACAATGGCTACCGGGTAAATAACAAATGCGCAAAACGCAATTTTGTTTGTCGTCTGCTAACAATAACATCGCAAACAGTGAACCATGGCATTTTGGTATTGGTGAGGATACGCATTTTGGTACGAACTTGAGGACATTTCTTAAAAAGGAAAGATAACTCAGGAGAAATTGGCAGAGTCGAAAACATCCATTTGATCACCCACAAAAATATGTTCAATCCGTGGGCCATCGCCATCGCAAACTGCTTAATTATTGCAAATGCTGCCAGTTTCCGTAAATAATAGTAAATAACGGCGATCGTGCTTGATTTATTATATGTACACAACTTACGTGCAGCATTAGTTGTAACCGGAGGCACTCTTATATTTACGTCCAACTTTACACGTAACTTACATTTTCATTGTTTCGTGAATAGCTCTTCAGTCGTAGATTTTTGTTTACGTGTAAAACTAGGCTTACAATGTTTTGTGAATATGGGTCCTGAAATGTTATCAGTTATGGATGTGAACATGAAAAATCTTACAAGAATTACAGTACCCCATTTCAAGATGGCCACCACATCTCTGTACTAGCTATACAGCCACATCTCAAACATGGGAACGTATGCAGGCACATGTGCAGGAAACTGTGCGGGGATCGGGTCTAGACTGCGGTGAGCGAAGTTTTTAGGGTGGGCAGGGTCATGCTCCCCCAGAAAATACATTTTAAATAAAAGAAAACATGTTTGGAACAGTGCGGTTTTCCACCCACAACCAACCTCCCAGGGAACATTTTGTTCAGTATCGATTTGGCGATTTGCTACGCAAGTTTCAGAAATCGCTACACAATTTTAAAATATTAAACACTAGTTGCTAATCAATTTTCAATTGCCTAGAAATATCACTAATCAAGATTTTGAAAACAAAATGTTCCGTGCCTCCCTCATCTGTCTTGCACACATGCCTGGTATACCTTTAGTTAAGGCATTGAAATTACGTTTTATAAATAAGATGTTAAATAACATAATGTTTTAACTAGCCGCCTGAAGGTCCCACTACCTCTGATGTCAATTCTATTCATCTGGGGAGGGTGGGGGGTAGTGGGGGTGGTGAAAACAGCAGGCACTGAGTCTTCCATCTGAATTGAATGGCTCGACGACACAAAACTTGAACAGACTGAACTTCCTTTGTTGATTTTCTTTTTCTGAAGAGCCAGTGTGGGTTATGAATCAAAATTATTTTATCAAATGAAAAAAAAAAAAATTCAACACTGACAATGTGTTTTCCAGACCAAGTTTTCCATAATTGCACATATTTACATCCAAGTTACGTGTCTGGATCCAGTGACACAAATACCCTCAAATGACTGAGTTCCAGTTACCACGGTTGTGTCGATATTGGACTGCTTGTTCAGATCGATCTATGTGCACATTTTGATCAACAAAAAATAGATTTGCTTTCCTAGTCAGATTAGAGAGAGAGAAATCTCAGGCAAGATAGCTGTATGTATCCTTTTGTCCTTCGACGCGTTCTAAATACTCTTTCTCAATAAGAATGTCAATACATTTCTGAAAGAGAAAAATAAATATAATTTAATTGGGTGAAACGTGAAGTAGAAAAACAGGAGACATGCACACCAAAATGTGTAAGCACGTATGCACGAACCCACATACGCGCACACACATGCACACAAATAAACAATAATTCTGGGACAGTTTAACAAGTTACTGAATTTACATGGATCAATAAAATAACTGAAACATTCATGAACTGCACAAACAGTTCAAAATGTTGGGATATAGCTGTTAATATTTACAAGTGTGAAAAATCGTTCTAGACGTGTGAGAACTGAACATTTGTTTAACTTACATAAAAACAAACTCCTTTAGTATAAAAGCATGTTCCAGTCAGTGCACCACGACTGGTAATTTGATAATTCAAAGTCCATGGTTTGTGCTATCCTGCCTGTGGGATGGTGCATATAAACGATTCCTGGTTACGAATGGGAATATGTAGCAGGTATCCTTTCTAAGTCTATTATGTCAGAATTACTCATGTTTGACATCCAATAGCTGATTAATAAATCAATGTGTTTTATTGGTGTATTTAAACAAAACAAACTTTAACTCTTTTTCTTTTTTTGCTGTTGTCAGTTCATTGTATATTCACCATCATGCATCATAATTTGATTTGATCTATTCAAGGCCTCTGCAAATTGCGAGAATCATCGTTTCGTTTGCACATTACTCATGTTACTTATATCTTACTTTTGCACATTTAAACATAGGACATCATTTACATGAAAACAATGTCTCATGTAAAAAGGAAATGGGTAACCTAAATGTTTTTTGTGTAACCCATAGATGGGGTTTTTAAAAAATGTTCAACTCTCATAAATAAAGAAAGAAATGTTTTATTTCTTGACACACTTAAACACGTTTTATCTACAGTTATATGACATCAGACTTATGGTTACGAACCACACAGATATTGAGAAAGGAAACATGTTCACTTCTAAGTAAAGTTTGTTTTTGTTTAACGATACCACTAGAGCACAATGATTTATTAATCATCAACTAATGGATATCAAACATTTGGTAATTTTAACATAGTCTTAGAGAAGAAACGTACTCCTCTTTTCGATTAGCAGCAAGGAATCTTTTATATGCACCATCCCAGACAGGACAGCACATACCACGACCTTTGATATACCAGTCGTGGAGCACTGATTGAAACGAGTCACTTCTAAGAGACCTGCTTTTCCAGATCCGATTAAAAGGAAGGAAATGTTTTATTTAACGATGCACTCAACACATTTTCTCTGCTGTCATATGGCGTCGGACGTATGGTTAAGAACCACACATACTGAGAGAGGAAACCCGCTGTCACCACTTCATGGGCTATTTTTTTTCGATTAGCAGCAAGGGATCTTTTATATGCACCATCCCAGACAAATTAATACATACCACAGCCTTTGTTACACCAGTTGTGGAGAACTGGCTGGAATGAGAAATAGCCCAATGGGGCCCACCGACGTGAATTGATCCTAGATCGATCGCGCATCAGGCGAGCGCTGTACCACTGAACTACGTCCTGCCCCTCATTTATAAGTGACTGAATATTTTGTTCGAATATCATGAAAAGAGATGCAGTATTTTGTTTACCTTAATTACAGGCACTCGGGGTTTGAATCTCGATGACAACTGGTTTAGAACCTCGGCTAGAAGCTGCTGATGTTTTAGCACTTTCCGCATTTTCATAATTCGCACAATAGCTGCCTGCAATGAATCACAACAAAAGAAAGGTTATACAAAGTAAAGAAATGGTTCTCTTTAACAGCAATGGGTGTTTTGTATACCACTAACACACCGTCCTGGACAACACAAATGGATGAAATGAGTACCTACAGTACAGGGCTTCTAGATTATGGTAGCCCCACTCCAATGGTTAGTGATATTCAGTGTTGGGCTAGTAAATAATTAGTATAACTAGCCCAACAGCTAGTGGAAAAAAAGCCCTTGTCAAATGCTATATTTACATATTTTGCAAATATGAATATCCTGTCCCCTCTTTCCACCCCAATCTAAGGGTTTTTAAGCTCAATCTCCCTCTTTAGGTGACGTATCTGATTATTACTATTAGTAAAATTGTATTTATTTAAAGTAGGACTAGTACATTTTTTAAATCACTGATCCCATGGCAGTGGATTTTTATAAAATTCTAGAAGCCTTGTAGTACATCCAATCCTCCTACAAAAATGTTTTTTTGTAAATAATTTCAGTTTTATTTGACATAATATAACAAGTCATTTAATTACGGAACATTCTCACTAATAGCCTATTGGCTACATACTAACTGTTCTGAAAGTCACTATACCAAGTATCAAAGAACATGTTCTTTAATGATTTGCAATTTACACAATATGTAATTTATTTTGCTTAAACTGGGGTGGGAATTAGTGAACTGTAAAAAAGAGGAAATCTAGAGGGTTCCCAGAAATTCTTGAAAACCTAGGTTAAAATCTGTGCCATCTGACACATTTTGGAAGAAAGGACGATTAAAATGCGAGGAAACGCAGTGTTCCATGAGAGCAAAACAGCCATCAAAATGAAAGTTGAATGCAAGTTTGAGGTAATGCTTTATGCCAATGTACTAAGTCTACTTCTCTAACTGAACAATCAGTTACCTAACTAAACAAAATGTGAACAGATTTCTATTACCGTAGATTTCCAAACATTGTCCCCTGATGTCCTTGACAAGATAGCAGGGATCACACTACATTGCCATGTTAGCCAATTGCTAATTTTTATACAAAATGGCTAAAAAAATTAGACTTTGGCTATAAACTATTCATCAACTTAACCACATTTTAACCTTCTGATTACTGCAGGCAAGATATCTTGCCCGACATCACGCCAGTCGACATACTGTACACTGTATACAGTGCATTCCCCAATTCATATTTCCCACCGTTTTGCACACGACACTCACTGGGAAAAAAAATGTGTTAACTGGAAACAGTTTAGTTTACCGCATGCTAGCTTTTGTTTGTTGTTTTTCAGTGGAAAATAGCTTGGAATTTTGAGTTTAAAAAGTTGTTTGTGGCAAGTATTTTCACTTGACAACAATGGTGCACATCGCAGTCATTTTCAGGGATCAATAGCTGATTGTGATAGCTAATTTGATCATAAATTTGATCGTTTTACTAACAAAGAAAATTACCAAATATTGCAATATGAATTGGTAGTGCGGGTGTGTTTTGTAAATTCTGGTCAGAAAATCTGGTCAGAAAACCAATGTTATCGGGAATAATGGACATAAATACTGGACAGCTGGCCACAAATGCCCGTAAGTAAACACAACGTTTTTTCTTTTTTTTCGCCTAATTTTAATCACCATTAATTGATATAAAATATAAAACTTACACAAACCCACGAAAATAATACTTACCAATTCATATATGAACTTTATTTCATGTATTTATAAAACATTTAAGTGAATACATGTCAGTAAAAATTACAAACTTGTACCCACTGAACGTGGTTTTTGTCAAAAATTTATCCAGTAGTCTAAAGGTTAATGAATTTCACGGAAATATGCTACACTTCCGAAAATTGGCTATATACCAAAATTTGTTCCAATGTCAGTCCTAAGACAACCAAGATAACCGAGGTGTATGCCCAGGAGAGCCTGCTTGAACATTAGTGAAACAAAAGCATAGAAATTGTGCTAAAATGAACTGTACTTGAATGAGGAGTTTTCGATCCTCTTCTATATGTTTGTGTGTTGTTTCCTGTTCAGCCTTCACCTCCGCTTTCATTGGCACATTGATGTTCACTCGCAACTTTTTGCTGAAAAAAAACAAACAATTGTATGTCAAGTCATAGGATTTCACACTTCATGGGAATTTTTTTTTCGGTTCTGTGCCTTGTGATCATGGGAATCCATCGAAAGCTGATAATATAATTTTCGTTGAATAGTCGTACTCAATATAATAATCATGGGAAGCGAAATTTTGGTTCCGTGATTTTACCGACATGCTACCGACATGATATCGGAAACGATGGTTACTGTGAAATCTGAAGGCCACATATGTTTATCATATATTGTGATGACATACTCACTAATTATGGCTCAGTACTTTTAAACCATTTTAGGCATTTAGGAAAGTAATAACATTTGTCAGTAGACAATCTAAACTTGTCAGTAATCTACAAATCACAAACAGTATTACTAAAGAGGAATTTAAACACAAGAAACAAGCTTCCTGTGGACTTAAATGTCTTGATTACCATAAATTGTTTCTGTGTGTCTACCAGAGATCCACCTACTTTTTATAAAACGAAAGTTGGACAGTTGAGAGATTGCAACGAAAGCGATGAAGTGTGTCTACCAGAGATCCATTTACTTTTTATAAGAAGGAAGAAAATGTTTTATTTAACGACTCACTCACCAATTTCATTTACGGTTATATGGCGTCGGACATATGGTTAAGGACCACACAGATATTGAGGAAGGAAACCCGCTGTCACCACTTCATGGGCTACTCTTTTTAATTAGCAGCAAGGGATCTTTTATATGCACTATCCCATAGACAGGATAGCACATACCACGGCCTTTGATATACCAGTCATGGTGCACTGGCTGAAGCGAGAAATAACCTAATGGGCCCACTGACGGGGATCAATCCCAAACCAACCATGCATCAAGCGAGCACTTTACCACTGGGCTACGTCTCGCCCCTTTATACGAATGAAAGACAGAAATTTGAGAGATTGTGACGGAAGCAATGGTGTGTCTACTGGAGATCAACTTACTTTTTATAAGAATGAAAGACGGAAAGTTGAGAGATCGTGATGAAAGCGATGACACGTCTACCAAAGCAGGGCTTCTAGAATTTTTATAAAATCCACTAGCCATGGGATCAGTGATTTAAAAAATTTACTAGCCACGATTAAAAATTCACTAGCCCTACTTTACTTTAAGTTAATACAATTTTACTAAAGAATAGTAGTAATCAGATATGTCACCTAAAGAGGGAAAAAGAGCTTAAAAACACTACCATTGGGGTAGGGTTGGGGCAGAATATTCATATTTACAAAACAGACTAACTGCAACATTTGACAACAAAAGAAAATTCACTACCATCGGGCATGGTAATAGTAGTTATTTACTAGCCAAACATCGAATATCACTAGCCATGGGAGTGGGGCTACCATAATCTAGAAGCCTTGTCTGGCATGGTAATATTAGTTATTTACTAGCCAAACACTGAATATCACTAGCCAAGGGAGTGGGGCTACCATAATCTAGAAGCCCCGTCTGGCATGGTAATATTCGTTATTTACTAGCCAAACACTGACTATCACTAGCCATGGGAGTGGGGCTACCATAATCTAGAAGCCCCGTCTAGCATGGTAATATTAGTTATTTACTAGCCAAACATTGAATATCACTAGCCATGGGAGTGGGGCTACCATAATCTAGAAGCCCCGTCTGGCATGGTAATATTAGTTATTTACTAGCCAAACACTGAATATCACTAGCCATGGGAGTGGGGCTACCATAATCTAGAAGCCCCATCTGGCATGGTAATATTAGTTATTTACTAGCCAAACACTGAATATCACTAGCCAAGGGAGTGGGGCTACCATAATCTAGAAGCCCCGTCTGGCATGGTAATATTCGTTATTTACTAGCCAAACATTGAATATCACTAGCCATGGGAGTGGGGCTACCATAATTTAGAAGCCCCGTCTGGCATGGTAATATTAGTTATTTACTAGCCAAACACTGAATATCACTAGCCAAGGGAGTGGGGCTACCATAATCTAGAAGCCCCGTCTTGCATGGTAATATCAGTTATTTACTAGCCAAACACTGAATATCACTAGCCATGGGAGTGGGGCTACCATAATCTAGAAGCCCTGTCTGGCATGACAATTGTTATTTACTAGCCCAACATTGAATATCACTAGCCATTGGAGTGGGGCTACCATAATCTAGAGCCCTGTCTGGCATGGCAATTGTTATTTACTAGCCCAACATTGAATATCACTAGCCATGGGAGTGGGGCTACCATAATCTAGAAGCCTTGTCTGGCATGGCAATTGTTATTTACTAGCCCAACATTGAATATCACTAGCCATGGGAGTGGGGCTACCATAATCTAGAAGCCCTGTCTGGCATGATAATTGTTATTTACTAGCCCAACATTGAATATCACTAGCCATGGGAGTGGGGCTACCATAATCTAGAAGCCCCGTCTTGCATGGTAATTGTTATTTACTAGCCCAACATTAAATATCACTAGCCATGGGAGTGGGGCTACCATAATTTAGAAGCCCTGTCTGGCATGATAATTGTTATTTACTAGCCCAACATTGAATATCACTAGCCATGGGAGTGGGGCTACCATAATTTAGAAGCCCTGTCTGGCATGATAATTGTTATTTACTAGCCCAACATTGAATATCACTAGCCATGGGAGTGGGGCTACCATAATCTAGAAGCCCTGTCTGACATGGCAATAGTAGTTATTTACTAGCCCAACATTGAATATCACTAGCCATGGGAGTGGGTCTACCATAATCTACAAGCCCTGTCTGGTATGGTAATATTAGTTATTTACTAGCCCAACAATGAATATCACTCGCCATGGGAGTGGGTCTACCATAATCTACAAGCCCTGTCTGGTATGGTAATATTAGTTATTTACTAGCCCAACATTGAATATCACTAGCCATTGGAGTGGGGCTACCATAATCTAGAGCCCTGTCTGGCATGGCAATTGTTATTTACTAGCCCAACATTGAATATCACTAGCCATGGGAGTGGGGCTACCATAATCTAGAAGCCTTGTCTGGCATGGCAATTGTTATTTACTAGCCCAACATTGAATATCACTAGCCATGGGAGTGGGGCTACCATAATCTAGAAGCCCTGTCTGGCATGATAATTGTTATTTACTAGCCCAACATTGAATATCACTAGCCATGGGAGTGGGGCTACCATAATCTAGAAGCCCCGTCTTGCATGGTAATTGTTATTTACTAGCCCAACATTAAATATCACTAGCCATGGGAGTGGGGCTACCATAATTTAGAAGCCCTGTCTGGCATGATAATTGTTATTTACTAGCCCAACATTGAATATCACTAGCCATGGGAGTGGGGCTACCATAATTTAGAAGCCCTGTCTGGCATGATAATTGTTATTTACTAGCCCAACATTGAATATCACTAGCCATGGGAGTGGGGCTACCATAATCTAGAAGCCCTGTCTGACATGGCAATAGTAGTTATTTACTAGCCCAACATTGAATATCACTAGCCATGGGAGTGGGTCTACCATAATCTACAAGCCCTGTCTGGTATGGTAATATTAGTTATTTACTAGCCCAACAATGAATATCACTCGCCATGGGAGTGGGGCTATCATAATCTAGAAAACCCTGCAGAGATCCACTTACTTTTTATAAGAATGAAAGACGGACAGTTGAGAGGTCAGTTTGAGGTCATTCTCGTCATCCTTGGTGACCAGCAGCTTGGATTTCAGCAATATCTGTAGCACTTGAGTCAGTATTTCCTGAAACATCACAATATATTACTGTATTAGTATACCACTGAAAAACATTACAGATTTTCACTAACCCGGCCATCGTTTTGACTGCATGATCAGTAGGTAGTTAATAAAATAGATATATATTATTTTCATTTATGACTATATAAAAACAGCAATCGGAAATTAATATGTTTAACAACACCTCAGCACATTTTAAAATTGTTATTTGATTTCTAACAGGGGTTTTTGGGGGTGGGTTTTTTTGGGGTTTTTTTGTATGTTGGCAATGGTAGTTGCCATTGAGTTTACTATAAAAACACTAGGCTGGGGGAAGACAGACGGAGTAACAAAGATACAGAAAGACAGAGAATGAGAGGGAAAGAGACAGTCAAAGAGAGAGAGAGAAAGAGAGAGAGAGAGAGAGAGAGAGAGAGAGAGAGAGAGAGAGAGAGAGAGAGAGAGAGAGAGAGAGAGAGAGAGAGAGAGAGAGAGAGCAGAGAGAGAGAGAAAGAGAGAGAGAGAGACAGAGACAGAGCAGAGAGAGAGAGAGAGCGAGAGAGCGAGAGAGCGATACACAGCAGAGAGAGCTCTTGCTACTGTTGCTGACCATTTGCTACATTTTGAAATATGGCAAGTACTGTTACTATCGAGAGAAATAGTTACACATTATTTTATTGCACATTAACAGGGGAGAAAAAAAAGTTTTTGAAACAACAACTCAGAACACTGTAAACTATTAACGTATCGTTGAAATAAATTTTGTACCAGTTTGATCTTTGAATTCTCCCGAAGAAAAGAATGTATGTATTTGACAACTGGGCACATTTTAAACTACGTTTACTGGCGTTAGTGTTGAGAAATATTGTACCTGTTTAATCTGTGTGTTTTCCAGAAGTTGCTGTACGGTATATGTCGTTTCCATGTTGTACTGAAGTAACACAGCCATTTGGAACGTAGATGCCTGTAATGAAAAACACTCGGACTATTACACATACTATATCAAAAAATATCGCAACAAGCATTGCGAGTCTACTGTTAAAGCAATAACTGTCCCCAAACAAGTCCAATAAATTTTATTATCTCTGAGGGTCAAGGCATGATTCATAGCCTTAAAGACCAAACACATTCAAAAGTAAAAAGTAAAGTTTGTTTTATTTAACGACGCCACTAGAGCACATTGATTTTTAATCTTATCATCGGCTATTGGACGTCAAACATATGGTCATTCTGACACTGTTTTTAGAGGAAACCCGCTGTCGCCACATAGGCTACTCTTCTTTACGACAGGCAGCAAGGGATCTTTTATTTGCGCTTCCCACAGGCAGGATAGCACAAACCATGGCCTTTGTTGAACCAGTTATGGATCACTGGTCGGTGCAAGTGGTTTACACCTACCCATTGAGCCTTGCGGAGCACTCACTCAGGGTTTGGAGTCGGTATCTGGATTAAAAATCCCATGCCTCGACGCCACCGAGGCCGGTAAACACATTCAAAGACATTTCCCTGCCATTTTCAAAGCCTTTCAAAGACTTTTATACAGCGGTCAAAGACAATAGAATGCGATAAAAATACCAAATCAGTTCGTTTACATTGCTGTCCATGGCAAAAAAGTTGGCTTTTTTTATATGCATCACGACAGATTAAACCTCGTAAATGGAAAATATCAAATGCATGCAGCTGTAAAAGACATTATTGCTTTGGCTATGATTTGTGAGAATTTAAAGACTTTTAAAAGATTTTATTAAAATTCAAAGACTTTCAAGGACAAAAAAATCTTTTTTTCAAATTCAAAGACTTTCAAAGAAATTAACCTTGCAAGGGCCATAACTCTGTCAAAAATACAAATCCCGATGAAATTCAAAGTTATACTCTTACTACTTTCACTTTTATACCCCAAATTTCAGCAGGGTTCATCTCCTTCCCATACCCAAATTAGCCAACTGCTAATTTCTATATGCAATGGATATAACATTCAATAGTTGATAATAAAAACATCATTTATACTAGTAAATGTTTTTAATAACTTTCAAGTAAATACCACACACATCTGAAAATTGGTTAGAACATAAACAAATCAAGTGTAAGACCTGTTTGAGGAGATACTTACGACGCATTCAACATATTTTATTTACGGAGACATATGGTTACCGACCACAGATATTGAGAGAGGAAACCCACTGTCGTCACTTCATGGGCTACTCTTTTCAATTAGCAGCAAGAGATCTTTTAAATGCACCATCTCACAGACAGGGTAGTACATACCACGGCCTTTGTTTCACCAGTTGTGGAGCACTGGCTGGAGCGAGAAATAGCCCAATGGGTCCACCGCGGGGATCAATCCTAGACCGACCGTGCATCAAGTGAACGCTCTACCACTGGGCTACGTCCCGTCCCGAGATACGTACCTGCAATGTGTAGCGATTTTTAAAACAGTTGGTAACGACTTCTCCTTTAGACATGTGGTACAGCCAGTTGAGTTTTCGCCCGCTGTGCTGACTGCTATAGAACTGCGTAAACCTCTGGAAACTCTGCTCCAGCTGCAAAACAAGGGAGCATTTGTTTACAACACCTCAGTGTGTGTGTATATATATATATATATATATATATATATATATAATGTCCATTTTGTCAAGAAGACAGGAAATTATTTTTTATCCAACAATACCTCAGCACATTTTAAAGTAGTTATTTAGTGTCTACTTCAATATTAGGTCAATATGAAGGAAAGGAAAGGAATATTTGTTGAATGACACCTCAGCACATTTTAAAGTCAAGTTATTTAGTGTCTAGTAAAGTTAGTTAGTGTCTAGTAAAGTTATTTAGTGTCTAATAAAGTTATTTAGAGTCCCTTAAATCTATTTAGTCTCTAGTAAAGCTATTTAGTCTCTAGTAAAGTTATTTAGTGTCTAATAAAGTTAGTTAGTGTCTAGTAAAGTTATTTAGTGTCTAATAAAGTTATTTAGAGTCTAGTAAAGCTATTTAGTCTCTAGTAAAACTATTTAGTGTCTAATAAAGTTATTTAGTGTCTAGTAAAGCTAGATTCAGTGTCTATTTCTACATTTGGTCAAGAAAGAAAAAAGGAAAGGAATATTTATGTTTTGACACCTCAGCACATTTTAAAGTATGGTTATTTAGTGTCTAGTTTTGTTGGGGGGGGGGTTGTGGGTTTTTTTTTAATAATCTTTATTGTCACAGAAGAATATGTAGTGTTAGGGTTGGGGCCCTAAATTACTACAATACACATGTACTACATACTAAATTACTACAATACACTATACAGTGGAACCTCGTTAGTCCGGACTCCAGTAGTCCGGAATCCTTACTTTACAGACGTTTTTTTAGCAAAACAAAACGATCTCTCAGTAAAGTTATTCATTAATCCAGATATTCAGCTTCCGGAACCGGACAGTCATAATTCTGAACCAAATGTAAGAAGTAAAGGCAAATTGCTTCGTTTGGCCGGTCGCCGCTGATTGAACATAAAAGTAATCCGCCAATTAACGCTCAAGGAATCAACAGAGATAAAAGGGCTGCACAGGGTTTCACACCGCAGTTTACTTAACCATTCACCTGTGTTTATTTAGTGTTAGTCGGATAAAGCACAAGTGTTCACAAGTGTTTGTTGTTTTTTTAAATATAATTTCTTTGATCTATGACCAGACTGGCTGTTTTATTTTATGGGGGGGGGGGGGGGGGGGGGGGAGTCTTTTATTTTTAAAAGTGGGTAACTCTTGATCATACACTACGGTACCGCATGACCTCGTTTTGTAACTACCCTCCCAACTTGCGTGTATGATTTATTACTCAATACTGATCATAATTGTTTTGGTGTCCCAACTCAAGAATATTGCCAGTCACCCAAAATAAAGACAAAGGAAATGTCTTTATATGTTATTGCTATCAAAACACTGGCTTGAGACTCTTTCGTAAGTGGAACAATGCTCATTCAGTTTCACGCCGGTTTTGAGAGTTGTATTTCTGAGCTAGGGGCGAGAAACAATATGCATTCCTCAACAACGTACCCATTTCGTGGAAATGAACTAGACCACATGGCCTAGATTTACAACATTAACCGGTACGACAAAACACGACTAATAAAATTGAAAACTTGTTGTCGCTAGTAATCAAACATTTAGTATCAACAATGCAACATGTCTTAAACAGTATTTCATTTTATTTAATCGCATTTTCTAACTTTAAGACAAGCACCTGGCAGTACACTACTGAATAGTAGACTGGCCTCACAGACAGGCAAATAGCGCTTATTCACACCACGAGGCTGAGCAACAGAACAAAACTGGTTGAAAAATTGTTTGGTTCTAAAATTCAAATGTGTGGTTTTTATTTTGTTTTTGAATCAAGGGAGGTTACTCATCACGTACATTTCAGTAATCTGGAAATTCGTTAATCCGGACGTTTTTTTTAATAACCATACTGTCCGGACTAACGAGGTTCCACTGTATATATATATATATATATATATTAGTAGCAACGTATACAGTACCATAGTGTCTATTTCAATACTTGGTCAATACAGAGGAAAGGAAAGAAAGATAAATATACTTAGTGCTAGTTCTGGGTCAGCAGAAACTTTCAACAAATTATCTAACTTCAAAAATCCAGTTATTTTCGAACAAAATATCAATTATTTCTTGAAATTATTTCCTTAAATTAAAAATAATTCCCAAATTGGTTTTTTAAATTTGCAATTGGCAAATTTGGCGAGTAGAGTTAGCACTGATACTGATGGAAAGAAATACGGGAACACAAATAGCAACAACAAATACCGAATGAAACAGACACCACTAGAGCACACTGATTTATTAATCATCGGCTATTGGATGTCAAACATATGGTCATTTTGACATAGTCGTAAAAAGGAAAACCGTTACATTTTTCCTTTAGTAGCAAGGCATCTTTTATACGCACCATCCCACAGACAGGATAGCACATATCACAGCCTTCGATATACCAGTCGTGGTGCACTGGCTGGAACGAGAAATAGCCCCAATAGGCCCACCGACGGGGATCGATGCTAGACAGACTGCGCATCAGGTGAGTGCTTTACCATTGGGCTAAATCCTGCCCCTCTAGAGGACAGAGTCGAAACCTATAGTCCCCTACGGTTGGAACAGTAGGGGACTAATAACCAAAAAACATTCAGGCATAATATTGATTGGGGCTTTACGAAGAAAATGAGGATACCTCGACCGGAAGCATGAAGGTACAAGATTGCTGGAATGGCCACGAGCCAGAGCTGAGTACTTGAATACTGAAGTCAACTGAAATTAAAACAATCAAGTTTATTATATAACATTTAGTGAAATATCTTAAAATATCAGTGAAATAAAAGTGTTAAGAGTGAAAATGTGTTATCGTCACTGTAGAAAGTGTTATCTTCATTGTAAGAAAGCCAGTACTATTTTGCTGCTGGCAATTTAAAAATAAAGGTAAATTGCCAAAAGTTAATTAATAAATAAAACAATTCATGTTTTTTTGTCAAATATGATTTACATCTCATCTCGTGAAGTTTGCAATCATATCACACTCATCGTGCAAGCAAAACACATAAATTATCCTATATTTATTATATTAATAAGTCACAGAAGTGATGAGATTTGGTAACTATTCAGTGCAGCAAAGGCTGAGACAGCGGTCATCCATAAAACACCATAAAAAAACTTATTAAAGCAGTCATGGTAAAATACACATTTTCTGAAGAAAAGATTGCTTCAAACTGCCAAATATAATTTTCAAGTCAAAAGAGGAAAACTACACAAAAGCTTAAAAAGTTACATTTTAGAAGAAAAGATTGCTTCTCACTGTCAAAAATTAATTTCAAGCTAATATTTTGTAACAGACCCTAGTAATGAAACACTATGGCATGTTTTTCACTATTAGAGATGTTTTTGATATGATTTAGATTTTATGGTTTAGACTGTCCATTTCTGTATATCCGTAAGACTTTCTGATCATCCTGGTGTTTCTAATACCACGAAATATGTCATTTCTAATATTTTCAAAAAAAGCACAGACTTCTGAGAATTAACGTCTATGGAGATATGGAGACGAGCTCTAGTCTATTTTTAAAAGTATTTCCCCGTTCAACATCACAGACTCGTTTCACTCTGTTGTCACTTTATCCAAATTTGTTACAGGTTTGTAAATCAACCAAACTTAGCATTAATTTTTACAGGTTGAAACTAGGGTCTGCGCCTTCAGGAGGTAAACAACTGTAGAAAGAGCAGCGTGAAAACAGGGGACACAACTCACTATCAAGAGGACCGTTTGATTGTGCTCTTCTCTTGAAGGTCTCGTTGAGATCTTTACTGACACCAATATCCTGGAACATACGCTGTAGCTTTGATGTGTATTCAAACCCACAGGCTTGCTGGAATAACAAACAAAAAACACCATCATTAATTAAATACAAACAAAACCAATCTTAGAACATGTATTGTAGTGGTGACATGTATTCAAAACCCACAGACTTGTAGGAATAGTAAAACAAACATTAAAGGGATATTCCCTATTTTTTATACACTAAGGCATATTTTTTACTATTAGAGCCGTTTTTGATAACTGAAATCATACTTTACTTAGATTTTATTGTTTAGATTATCCATTTCCACACATTCGAAGTGTTTTTTGTCATCCTGGTGTTTTTAATATCACAAAATGCATTTCTCATATTTTTAAAAATGCACGTGCATCTGAAAAGTAACAGTTATGGGGTCGAGTTTTAGTCTATTTTTAGAGGGTATTTCACCATTTCAAAGTAAAGTTTGTTTTATTTAACGACGCCGCTAGAGCACATTGATTTTTTATCTTATCATCGGCTATTGGACGTCAAACATATGGTCATTCTGACACTGTTTTAGAGGAAACCCGCTGTCGCCACATAGGCTACTCTTTTTACGACAGGCAGCAAGGGATCTTTTATTTGTGCTTCCCACAGGCAGGATAGCACAAACCATGGCCTTTGTTGAACCAGTTATGGATCACTGGTCGGTGCAAGTGGTTTACACCTACCCATTGAGCCTTGCGGAGCACTCACTCAGGGTTTGGAGTCGGTATCTCGATTAAAAATCCCATGCCTCGACTGGGATCCGAACCCAGTACCTACCAGCCTGTAGACCGATGGCCTGCCACGACGCCACCGAGGCCGGTTTCACCATTTCAAAGTCAGAGACTCATGTTTCACCCAATTGTAACTGTATCCAAATGTGTTACAGCTTTGTAAATCAACTAAACTTAGTGTTAATTGTGCATCAACCATTTATGAGTTACGCAACAAGTCAATGAAAAAGTTAATGTTTGTTTTGTTTAATGACACAACCAGAGCACACTGATTTATTAATCATCGGCTATTGGATGTCAAACATATGGTAATTTTGAAAGTCATAGAGAAAACCTGCTACATTTTTCCATTAGTAAAAAAGCTATCTTTTATATGCACCATCCCACAGACAGGAGAGCACATACCACAGCATTTGATAAACCAGTTGTGGTGCACTGGCTGGAACGAGAAACAGCCTAATGGGGCCCACCGACGGGGATCGAACCTAGACCGACGGCACATCAAGCAAGCGCTTTACCACTGGACCGATTAATAACGAGAACACTAACCTTCAGTTTTGAGATCATACTGGCTTCTGCGTCATCACTGGCAGACATGTGTTGCACTAAACGCTTGGCGAGCATTTTGCTGTAGAACTTCTGGAACACGTCTTTGTCCTCAATATACTTAAACACAACCATCTGAAACGTAAAAACAATAGATCAGTATCTCACACATTACATTAACAGGGATCAAAAAAGCGACCCGTGAAAAGCAGTTAATTTTTTTTTTTTTTTTTTTGACCTAGCAGATTGAAATAGAAATTCACTTCCTAAAATTACCAAACCATCATCAGGTCATTTTTCAAGAGACAGATGTATGTACGGTCATCTCATCTTCTATTTAGCCGAGGCTTAGCTCTTCACGTGATTCAGATACATTTGAAATTTATAATACATTTCAGACCACCTACTTTTCCACACGCAGTGTCCCAAACCCTCATATCACCGGTGCTGGTTTATTTTCAACAGGTCATATGTTTTCTTAGCATGTCATATTTCGTTTGGCCAGCCATTTAAAAAAAATAACAGCATGCCATATATTACTTCCTATTTTTAGCCCTGATTAACTAGTGTAAGTAATGTTAAAAGTTTTTTTGTTGTTTTTAATTAGAACAAAAGTTTAAAGTTTGTTTTGTTTAACAACACCACTAGAGCACTGATTAATTAATCATGGCTATTGGATGTCAAACATTTGGTATTTCTGACACGTAGTCATCAGAGGAAACCCGCTACATTTTTCTAAATGCAGCAACGGATCTTTTATATGCACTTTCCCACAGACAGGAAAGCACATACCACGGCCTTTGACCAGTTGTGCACTGGATGGAACGAGAAAAAACCCAATCAGTTGAATGGATCCATCGAGGTGGTTCGATCCTGCGACGCAAGCACCTCAAGCGAGCGAGCATTCAACCGGTTGAGCTAAATCCTGCCCCTTAATTAGAACAAATTGATTTATTAATCATCAGCTACTGGATGCCAAACATTTCATTAATGCGGACACGTATTCTTCAGAGAAAACCTGCTAAATTTGTCTATTGGTAGAATCTTTGATGTACACTTTCCCTTAGACATACCATGTTCTTTGATATAAGAGTTGTGGGGCAATGGTATTTGAGAGTAAAAAAAACCCTAAATATTTATTTTTACAGTCGGCTAGTTGGGTACAAGCCAAATGAATAAAGCCAAAGAAAGCATCTTCTTAATTAAGCTGGTGGGACAATTAGTGTACTGCACAATATTGTGCAAGGTTAGCTGCTGAAATTATTATTGTTATTATATTTTTCTTCCTTACCACTTGGTTTAATGTGTCTTCAAGTTCGGCTTCTTCAGGATTTTTCGAACTAAAATACAAAATACGGACATCTGTAATATATATTACATAATATCCTAACAGTAAAGCTATCTTTTGAAAGAATATGGTTCACTGAAACCCAACCTATTATCTAAGTAAGATCTTGGTTTTTATTGGAAAATTCATATTGTAATTCATAACATATTTTTTTTAACAGAAGAGAACTTAGTTTTTTAAAATTATTTGTGATTGTCAATAAAATATAAAGTTAGCATACTGCAATAATTGAAATGGTGTGTAAAGTTGTTTACAAACGTAATGTACCATTATATATTCATATACATAAACCAGGCCTCTGATAATAGCGAGAGCGACATATTTGTTCGTGTGTCGCTCGCGCAAGTATAGTTTGCGGAACCCATTTTTCGTTTGCGCACTGAATTTATGACATCATTTACATGATCATGATGGGTTACGTAAAAACTAAATGGGTTACCTGAATTTGTTTTTGTGTAACCCATCAATGGGTCTGTAAATGGATATCAGAAAAAACAGCTGAATAGAATAACAAACTCAACCAGTTATTTTCAAACTTATGTCCCTCTAGACATTTTTTTATTTATTTGTCACTCACTGTCAAGTTCATGACAAGTTGAAATTATTTCACTTGTGTCATAAATTTGTTAATAACGGCTAACTCGTTTATAAACCTCAATATAAGCACAGGCCCAGAGCCCGTACTTTCGAACCAACGAAATCGTAAAACTACCATAGGCTATGACGTCATTATGGTGTGTTCTATAGTGACGTCATAACCTACGATGGTTATACGACTTCGCAGCGCTAAGATTGCTTCGGATCTTTGGGCCCTGGTGTACACTGCAATCTCACTAGACGTTTAGTAGATTTAATGAGTAGTGTTACCTTTTCTTCAGTAGTAGATCACAGTACCGAGCGAGAAGTTCTGGAGACTTGCTGGACGAGCCGGCTAACTTTGTGATCGAGTTGGTGTTGATGAAACGACCACAGGCCTTAATTACAAAAAAAAAAAAAAAATGTTTAAAAAAAATAAATTCTGCGAGGATGGCTAAAGCAATACAAGTTACCCATGTCCCGTCCCAAAGTTGCCATGAAAGTCAAACTTGATTCGCAACAGTACATGATAAAGCTATACACAAAATTTCATCTCAATATCTTGCAGCACTGTAAAAAAGATATCTAAAAAACTGAGACTTGATTTGTAACAATACATGAGTTATAACCTATACACAAAATTTTATCTCAATATCTGGAGGCTTTGCAAAAAAAACAAAGTCAGGAACACACATTTTTGTGTAAATCATCATGGAAGTCAAACTTGATCTGTAACAGTGCATGATAAAGCTATACAAAAAATTTCAGCTCAATATTTCATGGCATTGTGAAAAAACATCTGGAAAACTGTATGTGGGACAGACGGACATTAGTACGGAGATGAAACCTATAGTCCCCTCCTGTTGGACTGGCAGGGACTAATAACAATCTTTCTGAGAGTACTGCTAATGCAATACATATCTCCTAGAGGGTAAAACGGGTATGCCGCCATACCCAATTTTATGGGGGTATTTTATTTTTTTACGTTAACTTTTTGACAAAATTAAATACTCTTTATCATTATGTATGAGTTCTTAACCCTGACCTTAAACGTAACCCATTTTCTTTCTGGGGAAGGCCCTCCATACCCAAAAATTTCTTTCTGGCAGAAACATTTCTGGGCCTACCAAATTTTCGTATCTCCTAACTTCAAGGGCTATAACTCTGTGACAAGTGGGTAAATCACCATGAGAGTCAAACTTGACAACAGTACATGGTAAAGCTGTACCAAAATTTCAGCTTTATATCTTAAGGCATTGCCACCAAAAAAATCAAGGGCCATAACTCTGTTAACAATGGGTAAACTGCCATGAAAGTCACACTTGATCTGTAACAGTACATGATAAAGCTATACACAAACTTTCACCTCAGTATCTCGAGGTATGAAAGTCCTGAAAACTGTATGATGAATAGATGGACAGACAGGACAGGGACAAAACATATAGTTGGACCGGTAGTTGACTAAACATCTTCAAAATCATAGTGATGACCATCATCTCTCACCTTGTCTAAGGCAGCAACAAAACCTGCATCACTGTTAAAGGCGGTAAGGACCAAGGCGTGGTACTTCTTGTGTACATCCAGTATGGTCTGCACGTACACTTTAGGATCCTGAAACAAAAATATATAAAGAGAATAACTATGGTAGCTGAAGGGACACACACACATTTTTAAACACTACAGCATATTTTTCACTATTAGAGCCATTTACGATCACTGAAATCAAACATTACTTATATTTTATTGTTTAGATTATCCATTTCCATAGAACCGAAGTGTTTCTGGTCATCCTGTTGTTTCCAATACCACAAAATGCAATTTTTATATTTTTAAATATGCACGTGCATCTGAGAAGTAGTGGTTATTAATTCGAGTTCTAGTCTATTTTTTATGGATATTTTCCAGTTTTAACATCACTTATTCTTCTTTCACTCTGTTTTAACTTTATCCAAATGTGATACAGGTTTGTAGATTAACTAAACTTAGTGTCCATTTTTACGAGTTAAAACTATAATGTCATAGGATATCAGCTTTCTTCTGTAAAGGTAAGAATGGGAAATGGGCCTGCCAAGCGGAAATTTCTTATTCGGCCTGAACAGGATAAAGCCGACATCCTACGTTATTAACTAGTTATTATTTTTACCCTGCAGACCATAAAAAGGGGAAAAGCTATTATTTCTGTTATTTCATTTACACTATATGATGACCTAGAGGTCAAATGAACAATCTTGTAATGTAGCTATGCATGTGATGTCACTGAGTGACATAAAAAATCATAATTTGTTAGTATATGTTTAAAGAAAGAAAGAAAGAAATGTTTTATTTAATGACGCATTCAACACATTTTTTTATATGGTTACATGGCATCAGACATCTGGTTAAGGACCATACAGATATTGAGAGAGGAAACCCGCTGTCGCCACTTCTTGAGCTACTCTTTTCAATTAGCAGCATGGGATCTTTTATATGCACCATCCCAGACAGGGTAGTACATACCACAGCCTTTGATATACCAGTGGCTGGAACGAGAAATAGCCCTATGGACCCCCAACGACAGGGATCGATCCCAGATCGACCGTGCATCAAGCGAGCACTTTACCACTGGGCTATGTCCCACCACTAGTATATGTTTATGACTTTGTTTTAATTGGTCATCATAATCGGCCAATAGAAACAGTGGTGGTAGGATAAAAGTTAATTAATGAGCAACTACCATAATACTGAGTCTTCAGTCTTTTTTTTCCCTTTTTCTACTTTTATTAAATTTTCATTTCCTTTCATTGAATTCCAAGATTTTACACCAACGTTCAAAGTGTAATATTTTATGTCATCAAAATCTCTTGGTTTATTAATTATAAAGAATGTGATTATTGTAATTCGTGGTAGGTTTTTTTTCTTCAAATTTATCATCTATAATTATAACAATGCAAACAGACAGAACAGACTGTCATATGTCTGTCTGTCTGTCTGTCAGTCAATCTAGAAGGTTGTTGTGTCCATCCCTAAATATTTCTGTTCTTCTAAGCCACTGCATATAGGTGGTGGTAACAATATTCCACAATAAGAAGAAGGAAATGTTTTATTTAATGACACTCAACACATTTTTATTTACGGTTATATGGCGTCAGACATATTGTTAAGGACTACATAGATATTGAGAGAGAAAACCCGCTGTCAACACTTTATGGGCTACTCTTTTCCATTAGCAGCAAGGGATCTTTTATACGCACCATCTCACAGACAGAGTAGTACATACGACGGCCTTTGATATACCAGTCGTGGTGCACTGGCTGAAACGAGAAATAGCCCAATGGGCCCACCGACGTGGATCGATCCCACACACCGACCGCACACTGTACCACTGGGCCACGTCCCGCCCATATTCCATAATAAGACATGAACACAATTCTAGTTTCATCGGACAGTTAGTTAAAGAATTGGATTCTTTAAAGACACCACTAGATCACATTAATTTATTAATGATCGGCTATTAGATGTCAAACATTTGGTAATTTTGACATATAAGTCTTCGCAAGGAAACGTGCTACTTGTTTCCATTAGTAGCAAAAGATCTTTTATATGCACCATACCACAGGACAGCACATACCACAGCCTTTGTTACAAGTCGTGGTGCACCAGTTGGTACGAGAAATAGCCCAACCTGCCCACTGACAGGGGAACGATTCCAGACCGACAGCGCATCTATTGTCCGAACCAAATTGTTAACAACTACACAAAATTACTCTCCTACCTTTAATTGCCGTTAGATTTCCTCCAAAGTTTGTCCAGACACAAATCGCAAAAAAAACACTACAAATATACATATTCCACACACGAGACTGCAACAATGTCGCCGATATCATCTTTGCTGAGATTGCATAGGAAAAAATACACGCAGTTTTCTTCAAGAGGGGTGAAAATCTCCAAAGTATGTGACACAATTAATATGAAATCAATGATCTCTAGTGGTATCATTAAAAAAATAATAATAATAAGATAAAATAATAATAAATAATATGACGTCATCACGTTTGCTTTTATATCATAACATGTTATGACGTTGTTAGATTAAGTCCTATCCTTTCACCCCTCTTGAAGAATATTCCAAAAAAAAGTCAAAATGGCAGCTGGCACAAAATTACATACTTTTTGCCCTATGCACTCTCAGCGAAGTCGATATAGGTAACATAGTTATCATCTGGTATGTGGAATCTGTGTCATTGTAATGTTTTTTTCCAGATTTCTGTCGGGGGGAAATCTAACGGCAATTAAAGGTAGGAGAAAAAAAGAAGAAGAAATGTTTTATTTAACGATGCACTCAACACATTTTATTTACGGTTATATGGCGTCAGACATATGGTTAAGGACCACACAGATTCTAAGAGGAAACCTGCTGTCACCACTACATGGGCTACTCTTCCGATTAGCAGCAAGGGATCTTTCATTTGCGCTTCCCATAGGCAGGATAGCACAAACCATGGCCTTTGTTACCAGTTATGGATCACTAGTCGGTGCAAGTGGTTTACACCTACCCATTGAGCCTTGCGGAGCACTCTCAGGGTTTGGATAAAGGTAGGAGAGTAATTTTTCGTAGTTGTTAACCAGTTGGTTCGGACAATAGTGAACACTTTACCACGGAGCTACGTAACCCCCCCTAGCTGACAAGATGGATTACTTACATTGAGGGCGGGTTCCCCGCACTTCTCAACCGCATCCTGGCCCTGGTTGTGTATATGGGTTTCCAGCAGAGACTTCAGCTCTCCCAGACCATCCTGGATTCTTGACACCAACAGATACATACGACCCAAATCTGACAACAAATAAAATGGGTTGTTTTTTAAATGTGAGCTTTAGATCACACTATTTTGTAGTAGTGTTAATACTAGCTGGTAAAGAGTTGTACATTTATCAGAAATGCATTTCAAGTTGTTTCAATCTAACTACAGTGAATCATAATTTATAGCAGGTCTCACACTAGAACAAGTTTTGATGTAGCCAATTTCTTTGCAATGTGGTTAATTTAAGCAAAATTGTATTAGCCAAACACTAAATTTTGTAGCCATTTTGTTTAAAAATTAGCAATTGCCTAATTTGGCAATGTACAGGGTGAGCCCTGTTATATTCCGTCCTATTCTTGTACCAAAACATTTTTTGTAAATAATTTCAGGTTTTTTTGACCTAAGAAGAAAAGTAAAAGTGTTCTGGAAAGGAAAAAACAAACTACTTTTGTGTCCAATTTAGAAAACAATCAGCTCAGAAATAAATAACTTGTAGTAAATTCTATAGTATGAACACAGACTTGATAGCGAAGAGAAAAAGAAGAAAGTTACAGTCATGTGACCGGAATTAGAGGGAGCATACAGTAGAAGAATTAGGCCATCCTATTGACTTTTGAGATATTCGGACCAGACTACTAGCCGTAGGGGAGGGAGGGGGGGGGGGGAGTGCACTTGTTTGAGGACAGATAATGTGGAAAAGAAAAGGCTGTCCTTGTGGGATATGACTATAGTTTAATCCTACCTTCGTTTTTGTCTCCATCGAGCAGGTTCTGAAACTCAAGGTGGAAGATTTCCAGGTGTTTTTCGATAAGCACCTTCTCGCACACATTGGCTAAAATATCCTGGGTACTCTCGTGTAGATAGAGCTGAACCCGTTTCTTCTCTTCCATTAACCGCAGCTCACCCTGACAACACAAACATCATCGTAATAAAACTATCAACATAAATAAATGTCATCAACAGTACAGGAGGTGGGTGGGTGCACTGAACACTGTTATGTAACACTTTTTTTAATTACTAAAATAATTTATTATACTCAAAGGCAAAAGTTATTGTGACATGGATTGTTTGGAGTAATAAATTTGTGAATGGATTTATGAATGTAAACCAGAGAAAATGTGCATGAAACAGCTTGAAGAAATGCAACCAAGCAGTTGTTGCAGCGATTGCATGCTTTGTGCAAGAAACATGGAATATTCGGGAGAAATCATGTCCAGTGTTCACCATAAAAGGCCACATTCAGTTGCAAATCATTGCCACTCTGTGCAGCCTTCAGAAGTCAGAAAAACACTATTAGTCGACTGTTTGATGCAATTTCGTCATGCCATGCCTCAGTGAAAATGACAGATGGCGAGTCATAGGGATGCTTGAATCAGGGACCTTGCAGCGTGACGTCGCATGTCAATTCAATGTCCACAAAAACACCATATGGCACTTACGGCAACGATATCAACAAAACAACCAGGTCAGGGACCTCGCAGCGTGACGTCGCATGTCAATTCAACGTCCACAGAAACACCATATGGCACTTACGGCAACGATATCAACAAAACAACCAGGTCAGGGACTTCGCAGCGTGACGTCGCATGTCAATTCAACGTCCACAGAAACACCATATGGCACTTACGGCAACGATATCAACAAAACAACCAGGTCAGGGACCTCGCAGCGTGACGTCGCATGTCAATTCAACGTCCACAGAAACACCATATGGCACTTATGGCAACGATATCAACAAAACAACCAGGTCAGGGACTTCGCAGCGTGACGTCGCATGTCAATTCAACGTCCACAGAAACACTATATGGCACTTACGGCAACGATATCAACAAAACAACCAGTGCTAGCTCTGGCACTCGACAAATTCGCCAACTGCGAATTTTGAAAGAATTTGTTAGAAAATAACTGACAATTTCTGCAATTTTTGAAGTCTAATAGACAATTAGGCAAATTGTTTTGCTCACCCAGAGCTAGTCTTGAAAACAACCAGGTCAGGGACCGTCCCCGTAGCGGCCGACCACCTGTGACAACCCCTCGCCAAGACACGTGGATCCTAACTACACATCTGCGAAACAGGCATTCCCGGGAACTTTCTCCAGCATTTAGTGGCCTCAATGAGACGACGGTGCTCTGGACCCCCTCTAGTGATAATCGCTAAGAGTGCCAAGCATTAAAATGACTTAATGACTAATGACCCTCCCAGCACAAACGTTATATTGACCATAAGATTTAAAACATCTGTTCAGCCCTACCTTCTTCATGTACTCAGTGACAGGGTTCTGTCTGTCTCTAAAATGAATTAATGTCTAATGACCACAAGATTTAAAACATCTGTTCAGCCCTACCTTCTTCATGTACTCAGTGACGGGGTTCTGTCCGTCTCTAAAATGAATTAATGTCTAATGACCACAAGATTTAAAACATCTGTTCAGCCCCACCTTCTTCATGTACTCAGTGACGGGGTTCGTGTAGAACCAACGCAACTGTCAAGTCAGTGTTAATCGCTAAGTGTATGCCAAGCTTTAAAACATTTGTGAAGTCCTACCTTCTTCATGTACTCAGTGACGGGGTTCTGTCTGAGGAACTCGGTGCTCTCTCTCGTGTAGAAACGCTCTGTGTCCTCCAGGAATGGGTTCTCGAAGTGCTCTTTGTAGACGGTCAGAGTCGGACTTTTGGCACTGGGGTCGTCTTCATTCAGACCCAACTCAACTGAAAAACACATAACAGCGGGTTACATGAAGTCAATGATTATATATTACAATTCCACCAGCAGGGCTAGACCTGGATGTACAAAACATTTCGCCAAATTATGTCCAAAAATGCAAAACTCAGTTACTTTCCAGCAAATATCAGTTATTACACCAATTCACCAACTGTTCCTAAAATTCGCAACTGGCGAACCTGGCGAGTGGCAGAGCTAGCCCTGCAGCAGAATTATAAAATGGAAAAAACTTGGGAAGGTCTTCTCTTTTAAGAATACTTAACCTACCGTAACAGTTGATAACAATACAAGATGCCGCCTACCGTAACAGTTGATAACAATACAAGATGCCGCCTACCGTAACAGTTGATAACAATACAAGATGCCGCCTACCGTAACAGTTGATAACAATAAAAGATCTTGCCTACCGTAACAGTTGATAACAATACAAGATGTCGCCTACCGTAACAGTTGATAATAATACAAGATGTCGCCTACCTTAACAGATGATGACAATACAAGATGTCGCCTACCGTAACAGTTGATAACAATACAAGATGTCGCCTACCGTAACAGTTGATAACAATAAAAGATCTTGCCTACCTTAACAGTTGATAACAATACAAGATCTCGCCTACCGTAACAGTTGATGACAATACAAGATGTCACCTACCGTAACAGTTGATGACAATACAAGATGTCGCCTACCGTAACAGTTGATAACAATAAAAGATCTCGCCTACCTTAACAGTTGATAACAATACAAGATCTCGCCTACCGTAACAGTTGATGACAATACAAGATGTCGCCTACCGTAACAGTTGATGACAATACAAGATGTCGCCTACCGTAACAGTTGATGACAATACAAGATGTCGCCTACCGTAACAGTTGATGACAATACAAGATGTCGCCTACCGTAACAGTTGATGACAATACAAGATGTCGCCTACCGTAACAGTTGATGACAATACAAGATGTTGCCTACCGTAACAGTTGATGACAATACAAGATGTCGCCTACCGTAACAGTTGATAATATAAGATGTCGCCTACCGTAACAGATGATGACAATACAAGATGTCGCCTACCGTAACAGTTGATAACAATAAAAGATCTTGCCTACCGTAACAGTTGATAACAATAAAAGATCTTGCCTACCTTAACAGTTGATAACAATACAAGATGTCGCCTACTATAACAGTTGATGACAATACAAGATGTCGCCTACCGTAACAGTTGATAACAATACAAGATGTCGTCTACCGTAACAGTTGATAACAATAAAAGATCTTGCCTACCGTAACAGTTGATAACAATACAAGATGTCGCCTACCGTAACAGTTGATAATAATACAAGATGTCGCCTACCTTAACAGATGATGACAATACAAGATGTCGCCTACCGTAACAGTTGATAACAATACAAGATGTCGCCTACCGTAACAGTTGATAACAATAAAAGATCTTGCCTACCTTAACAGTTGATAACAATACAAGATCTCGCCTACCGTAACAGTTGATGACAATACAAGATGTCACCTACCGTAACAGTTGATGACAATACAAGATGTCGCCTACCGTAACAGTTGATGACAATACAAGATGTCGCCTACCGTAACAGTTGATGACAATACAAGATGTTGCCTACCGTAACAGTTGATGACAATACAAGATGTCGCCTACCGTAACAGTTGATAATATAAGATGTCGCCTACCGTAACAGTTGATGACAATACAAGATGTCGCCTACCGTAACAGTTGATAACAATAAAAGATCTTGCCTACCGTAACAGTTGATAACAATAAAAGATCTTGCCTACCTTAACAGTTGATAACAATACAAGATGTCGCCTACTATAACAGTTGATGACAATACAAGATGTCGCCTACCGTAACAGTTGATAACAATACAAGATGTCGTCTACCGTAACAGTTGGTAACAATATAAGATGTTGCCTACCATAACAGTTCATAACAATATAAGATGTTGCTTACCATAACCAGTGTTCTCGCTGGGTGAAAATTAAAGGAGGGTGGCTGCTCGGCACCACACCCTTCAAAAAAATCCAATAAACGAAAAGCTAAAAAAAAAAAAGGGGTGGGGGGGGGGGGGGGGACTTTGGTTACCATATTGTTGTGTCTTGGTAGACTTTGTGAAAAGACATACTCCTTATTTTGCCTACAAAAAAGTGCAAAAAGGTTTATAAACACAAAATACAAGCAGACTCGTCTTTTAATTGAACCGAAGATGATATCGGTCTTGACATTCACAGGCAGTTCCGGTTTTGCTGAACCAATCAAAATTATAACATTATTATTTTTAATAAAGATTTCAAGATGTACGAAAAACAATAAAGATGTTTGTAAAGTGATCCCCTACTGTCGGATACATTTTTTGGTATTTACATCTTCATCGAATGAATCGATCGCTTTGATAAAATATTATCACCAACTAATAAAAAGTATTTTCGTTTTTGTAAAGGCGGTGTATATATTATTTGGCACCCAAGATAAATGATTTTAATGATAAACACTACTACTTCCATTATTTTTATAAGCGGTGATATCACCCCAAAATGAAAAGATTACAATATTTTATAAAGAACTGCTGAATAAACAGAATGACAGAAATGACAGAAAGTAAAAATCATCAGTTACAACCAATTATATCTGCAACTGAGAACAAAATATCAGACGATAGTTAGTGGAAACAAAAGACAGAATGACCGTTCTGATCACGTGACAAATATGGCACTAAATAAGTGAGTTTTTTTCAATCGGAGATTGCCGAATCCGTAAAAAAAAAAAACTTTTATTGTGTCTATTAAACATACCAATGGATACAGATATGGGACAAAATAAGAGGCTGTTAAAAATACTGTTAAATTATGTTACGGTAACTGTCGTAAATGTTTCGTCAATTGCTTTTTCGTACACAACGCGGCTTGTTTCCTTTGATGTCCAGTGTGCAGATTGATCGTTGTTTTTTGTGGAAAAAAGTGTGCATTTGGAAATAGCGGAAATAGAAAGAAAGAATTTATTTAACAACGCACTCTAGCAGAGATAGGTGCTGGAAAATAAAGAGGGGTGCACAAAAATAAAGGAGGGCGGAGAACATGAAAGGAGGGCGGCAAAATGTAATAGCGGGGCGGGCCGCCCCGCTTAAATGGAGCAGCGAGAACACTGCCTACCAATAACAGTTGATAACAATACAAGATATCCCCTACCGTAACAGTTGATAACGCCACTGACAAGCCGAGTGTTGATAGTTTCTCCATTCCTCTCCTTCTCTATCAGCTTGAGAACGGCGTTCGTAACCTGCTTGTTGAGTGGGCGGAAAAGATTCTCCCTCCATGTGATCAGTGCAAGCTGAAAACAAGACAAAATAAAAACACTCAATAAAATTATCATTAAAAAATTGGGGTTTTTTTTTAATGACACCCCTAGAGCACATTGATGTATTAATAATCAGCTATTGGATGTCAAACAGAAATCCACTACATTTTTTTCATTAGTAGCAAGAAATATTTTATATGCACCATACCAGACAGGGTATCACATACCACTGCTTTTGATATACCAGTCGTGATGCACTGGCTGCAAATAGAAATAACCCAATGGGCTCACTGACTGGGATTGATCCTAGACATCAGGCACAGCGTTTTGCCACTGAGCTACGTCCCACCCCTTATTATGATTAAAGTACAGTGAGGTGTATAACTGTAAGCATGGGAAAATAGACAGCTTGGTACCTGCCAAATATAGTTAAGTGTGCAATGTGAAATCTTTTTAGCTTGCTTCGTTTAATGAGGCCACTATTAAAAGATTGATTTATTAAACATTAGAAAATGGATAACAAACATTTGATAATTGTAGTCTTTAACAGGAAACCCGCTACATGTTTCTATTAGCAGTATTGGATCTTCCATGCACTTTCCCACAGACTGAACATTACTGTAACTGTGAAAAGTGGGACGCAGTGGAGAATAATGTATGCTTCACTATACTGATGTCACACACTGGTCACAGATGTAACATCCATTAATGATCTACAAAATCTTTATTGCATAAGTTTATAGTGCACAAAAATATTATACCATGAGATTGCGTTAACAGTCGAGTGGAATAAATCTTGTACACTATAAACAAGTGCAGGGCTTGAACTTAACGCAACTGCCGTCATCATGATATAAATTGTCGTAGGTCAGGTGTGATATAAATTATCGTAGGTCAGGTGTGATATATAATTGTCGTAGGTCAGGTGTGATATAAATTATCGTAGGTCAGGTGTGATATAAATTATCGTTGGTCAGGTGTGATATAAATTATCGTAGGTCAAGTGTGATATAAATTATCGTAGGTCAGGTGTGATATATAATTGTCGTAGGTCAGGTGTGATATATAATTGTCGTAGGTCAGGTGTGATATAAATTATCGTTGGTCAGGTGTGATATATAATTGTCGTAGGTCAGGTGTGATATAAATTATCGTAGGTCAGGTGTGATATATAATTGTCGTAGGTCAGGTGTGATATATAATTGTCGTAGGTGTGATATATAATTGTCGTAGGTCAGGTGTGATATATAATTGTCGTAGGTCAGGTGTGATATATAATTGTCGTAGGTCAGGTGTGATATAAATTATCGTAGGTCAGGTGTGATATAAATTATCGTAGGTCAGGTGTGATATAAAATATCGTTGGTCAGGTGTGATATATAATTGTCGTAGGTCAGGTGTGATATAAATTATCGTAGGTCAGGTGTGATATAAATTGTCGTAGGTCAGGTGTGATATAAATTATCGTAGGTCAGGTGTGATATAAATTGTCGTAGTTTGGTGTGACATAAATTGTCATAGGACAGGTGTCATAAAAATTACTTTGTACATACAGCAAAATAATCCTGGTTTGTCGACTACTTACAGAATAAATATAATAAATGCCCTTGGTTCCCTCATCGCACTCTCTGCGGACCCAGTGTCTGTTGAGGTAGGCACAGATTCCGTCGAGGACCTTGCTGGAGAACTGGTAATCCTCCCATTGGCCCGTGTAGAACTTGAGCACCTCCTCGTCCAACAGATCCTGACCATCCTGAGATTAGACGAAAGGAATGTTAACAACACCTCAGCACATTTTAAACTATAGCAATTTACTATGTAACACAGGCTAAGAAAGGAAATAACGCTGACGACATCCCAGCACATTTCTAACTGGCCATTTGATGTCTATCAAAGGCTCAGAGAAAGAATGTTAATGACACTTCAACACACTTTAATCTATGGCCCTTTACTATGTAACACAGGCTAAGAAAGGAAATAATGTTGACATCCCAGCACATTTCAAACTGACCATTTGGTGACTATCACAGGCTCAGAGAATGAGAAAGGATGTTAATGACAACTCAGCACATTCTAAACTCTAGCCATCTGGTGTTTAACAACAGGCTAAAAGATTGAAGGAAAAGAAAGTTTAACGACACCTCAGCATATTCTAAACTCTGGCCATCTGGTGTCTGACACAGGCTAAGAGATTGAAGAAAAAGAAAGTTTAACTACCTCAGCATATTCTAAACTCTGGCCATCTGGTTTTAACAACAGGCTAAGAGATTGAAGGAAAAGAAAGTTTAACGACACCTCAGCACATTCTAAACTCTGGCCATCTTGTGTCTGACACAGGCTAAGAGATTGAAGGAAAAGAAAGTTTAACGACACCTCAGCACATTCTAAACTCTGGCCATCTTGTGTCTGACACAGGCTAAGAGATTGAAGGAAAAGAAAGTTTAACGACACCTCAGCACATTCTAAACTCTGGCCATCTTGTGTCTGACACAGGCTAAGAGATTGAAGGAAAAGAAAGTTTAACGACACCTCAGCATATTCTAAACTCTGGCCATCTTGCGTTTAACAACAGGCTAAGAGATTGAAGGAAAAGAAAGTTTAACGACACCTCAGCACATTCTAAACTCTGGCTATCTTGTGTCTGACACAGGCTAAGAGATTTAAAGAACGGAAAGTTTAATGACACATCAGCACCTTTTTACTTATGGCCATCTTGTGTCTAACACAGGCTAAGAGAAAAGGGAAAAATGTCAATGACATCTCAGCATATTGTAAACTATGGCCACCTTGTGTCTAAGGCTAAGAGAAAGGGAAATTTAACAACACCTCAGCACATTTTAAATTGCAGATATTTCGAGTCTACCAAGGTTCAAAATTATTTTTGTTGAGTTGAAGCAATCATGGCCTGTCAAATTTTAAACTTCATGCAAAACCTAAAAACTGAAAAGCAGTTCTAGATAACAGGTATTGATACAAGTTGTATGATTGTGTAATACTGGAATGCAAAAGTTATCTCAAGAACCCGATTATCAGAAAGCATATTTAGTATTTTGAGCAGCAACTGCCTCTTGCTCACTGTCAATTTCAAGCCATGTCTAACATATGGTAAATTTCACCATTGATCAAGATGGCGACTAATGCTAGGGTTAGACTACCAACTGCCAGCACAAAGTTGGCCAACTTTCTGCTGTCATGACTTCTACGACTGTCCAGTTGCTAGTCTGAATGCTCTTACAACTCGATTCTTGTCGTATAACCCATTAGTTGTTAATCTGAGTGCACCTGTCCTAAGTCTCACGTTGGGGAAATTACAACACAACCATCGACTTGGCCAATATTCAGCTGGTAGTTGGTAGTTTGAGCCTATCACTATTCAACCGAAAAAGCAGGAAAAGAGAGGTCTTTTACACACACTTGCACATGTCTCTTACACACACTTGCACATAAGTATATACAATGGCCTTTGATATGCAAGTCACAGGGCACTGTTTGTGACACTGAAAACATCATGCATAAGAGATGTATTGATAAATAATTTATCTATAAATTTACCCCCAAAACATCCATTTCCGCACCTACTGCACAGTGCGTTACAGACGACTTACCCAGGGCTAGCTCTGGGTAAGCAAAACAATTCGCCAAATTGTCCATTAAACTTTTTTTAAATTTCAATTATTACATGAAAATTATTTCGCCGAACTAAAATAAAATTTGCCAACTGCTTTCAAAATTCGCAATCAGCAAAAATGGCAAGTGCCAGTGCATCTGCTTACCTTTAATAAATTAATGAGATAATTTGGCAAGTGCCAGTGCATCTGCTTACCTTTAATAAATTAATGAGATAATTTGGCAAGTGCCAGTGCATCTGCTTACCTTTAATAAATTAATGAGATAACTTTTTAGAAATTCCTTTATCCGTTTGTAGAGTTCATGACCCACAAACTGAGCTCCACTGGTGGGCTGCTTCATCTTGCGGCCCCCAGGGCCTCTCGCCTGCTGGGATCCCGACCCCTGGCCATGCACACTGGTGCAGTAGTTATACACGTGTCTGGCGGGCGTTAAGGAAACAAAAAACATGAAGGCTGACACAATTCAAATATCATTAGAAAAACACAGGCCTTAGACAGACCTTCTAGATTATGGTAGCTCCACTCCCATGGCTAGTGATATTCAGTGTCGGGCTAGTAAATAACTACTGTTGCCATGCCCGACGGCTAGCAGAGCTTCTAGATTATGGTAGCCCCACGCACATGGCTAGTGATATTCAATGTTGGGCTAGTAAATAACTACTATTGCCATGCCAGACAGAGCTTCTAGATTATGGTAGCCCCACGCACATGGCTAGTGATATTCAATGTTGGGCTAGTAAATAACTACTATCATCATGTCCAATGGCTGGTAAAAAAAACAAAAAACCCTTTGTAAAGTGCTGCATTTATGTCCGTTTTGTAAATATGACTTTCTTGCCCCATCCACCTACCCTAATCAAAGGACTTTTAAGCTCCATCTCCCTCTTTGGGTGACATACCTGCATCGGATTTTATTTATTAAAGTAGGGCTAGTGAATTTATAATCGTGGCTAGTACATTTTTTAAATCACTGATCCCATGGCTAGTGGATTTTTATAAAATTCTAGAAACCCTGCCTCTGAAAATGACTGTTTTGTCTGCACATCACTTACATAAATTTAATTATGCGTGACCTATTTTTCGTTCACGCAGTAAATTTAGGACTTTATTTAAAGGAACAAAATGGGTTATCTCAACTTATTTCTGTGTAAATGGGTATCGCAAACGTTTAGTCCTTAGCAGTCGCCCGGTCGCCCATGGCAACTTGTATTGGCTAAGGGCGACAAAGAATTTTACAAAGGTAATCTGTTGGTCGACCATCGATATTAGGGTCTGGCGAGTATGGCACCAGTTAAAAAAGAAAGCCACTGAAACTGAATTGAATGTGACAAAATACATGTTGGCACGAACTACAGAGGCAGAAGACATAGAACATGCTCTATATTTTAACAGCGCCAGACTCAGCTTCTGTGGCTTTGGGCCGGGTCTTTCTAAAAATAGACCTCAAAACGTATTGATTACATTGCTATTTAGAATGAGCTGGATACGCCATAATTATCTATTTGACACTTGTTATTCAATGTTATGATAAAAAGGAATCATATTTAATTTACTTACATTATTCTTTGACAAAATCAAAATCTATCTTGTAGTTTTAACATACACTAATGTGAGTGCATGGGAACATGCAAAAATAACAATGACATTTTCCATTACTACGGTCAGTTAACTGATTGCTGGTGTTGCTATTGTTTTAAATTTAAGCGATTTGCATTAAATAAGAACATATCACATCTAAAGTCTTGACACTAAGACTTACATGATGACATAACAGTCCAAATATTATTGTAATAAACAATAAGTACGCTGTTATGCTTTGTAATATAATAACTAAGTACATATATATATATATATATATATTTACAAATTTATTTTCCTTTTGACATTTACTTCATTAGTAGCCTACTAAAGTACTGTTGAAAATAGAATAAAAATTATTTTCGTTGATTATTTCTTACATATTAAACAGATAAGTAAATATTTTGTAAATATCTGTTCAATGATAGTCTACCTAATTTAGCATTTACTTGTTTGGGCTCTCATTGATGTACAAGGTGGTGTTTACTCTTGGAATTAAAAAGAAAAATGTCCGTAAACAGGTGATTTGTGCTCTTTATTGGAACAGACTAAACAAATTTTGGTCAACATGTGTCAATTTCATTGCTTTTATCATGTGAGGAACCCTTTCTGATGACGGTTTATCCCTATGCCTCTCTAATACAAAATATTTGTAGTAGACATTTATAAGTAACTTTTGAGCAAAACTGTCAAGAATCATTCTGAGATTGTGATCTATTATACCGGTATTAAAGGTGCTATTTCAAAGTTACATAATGACAGCTATTGCAAATCATGTTTTTAATTAAATTTTGCTTTAACATTTAAAGACTACACCTTTAACTATATGCCCATAAATGATTATAGGAAATAATTTTATCTACTAGTAGAAAATACGTTTTTATTGGAGAATCTTTATCACAAACAGATGCTCACATATAACTTTTGATATAGTACCTTTAAGTGGTTGCAAGATTGTGTAAATTTCTAATGTACTTATATTGAATTTATATTCACTAAATACCTGGTCATAATTAATAATTTATGTTGCAATTCAAAATAATCAGTTAACTTGCATTTTTAAATTAAAAGTTTGTTTATGGGTAAATGAAATTGACACATCGATCAAAATGTGTTACAGTCTGTTCCAATAAAGGTTACAATCTCCTGTTTACTGACATCTTTATTTTAATTTCAAGAGTAAACACCACCTTGTACATCAATGAGAGCCAAAACAAATAAATGCTAAATTAGGTAGAGTATCATTAAATTAGTATTTACAAAATATTTACTTGTCAGTTTAATATAAAAGAAATAATTGACGAAAATAATTTTTATTCTATTTCCAACACTACTATAATACAGCATTTACAAAATCCAAATTAAACACACACATGTGCGTGCTTCTTCCATAGGACTGCAATTCCCAAGGAAATTTGTTAATGGAGATTGTACCCCTTCTTGCATCTCCCGTTTATTTAATCCATCTTGCATTGCCACAGAGGACTGCCACCCCCAGAAAAGGTTTGTATACTAAATGCAAGTCAAGCTGTATACCTCAGCTGTTCTAGCATTTTGTCTTCACTCCTGTATTAAAAATGAGATTTAATCATAATTTGTAAATAATTTTTATTTTATTTTCAAATTTGTTTGAGTTGGTATCGGTTTAAAAATTAATATGTTTTTATATGAATTTTAACTGTATTTATTACGAAGTTACATGTCAGTTCATCGGTTTCCTTTTGAAGAAAACAGGACTATAGTCTATACAATGAGCACATGGTTATTATTCGGCAAAGAATATTCTAGTTTTTATTATGGCCGTACGGTTAAATTTCAATATGAGGGCTGGTTGAATTTGAGAAGGGCCAGTAAGATTTGTCTTCAACTGGCCCTGCTGACGACCATGGTTTTTATGTTAATTGTCAACCCTGTTACAGAAGCCTGGCTTGAACTTTGACAACATTTTTCACTCCATCTGTAATCCATGTTCAGTTAGCCAAATAAAGTCAGGGCTTCTTGCATACGGTAACTCAACACCCATGGCTAGTATTTTTCAGTTAGGCTGTGAATGTAGCAGGAATTTGTGCTGGCACAAATCACATATTTTGAGTCGGAAGCATAAGATTATGAGATTGAATCTCAAAATATATCTTATTACAAAATTTTTACAATTCTGACAAAAGCTTTTTCAGATCTCTAAATTCAATGTTTGTTACGGTTATAGTTTGTTTCGTTTAGCGACACCACTAGAGCACAATGATTTATTAATCATCGGCTACTGGATGTTAAACATTTGGTAACTCATACATATAGTCTTCAAGAGGAAACCCCCTACATTTTTCCATGTAGCAAAGGATCTTTTATACGCACTTTTTAAGATCTCTAAATTCAATGTTTGTTAAGGTTATAGTTTGTTTCGTTTAACGACACCACTAGAGCACAATGATTTATTAATCATCGGCTATTGGATGTTAAAACATTTGGTAACTCATACAGTGTCTTCAAGTGTAGCAAAGGATCTTTTATATGCACTTTCTCATTACACGAAAGCATACGGTTTACCACAAACTTTAACCAGTTGTGGTGCACTGGTAGGAACGAGAGAAAACCCCAATCAGTTGAATGGATCTACAGAGCTGGTTCGATCCTGCGATGCAAGCACCTCAGGCGACCACTCAACCGACTGAGCTAAATACCACCACTTCTTGTTAAAGATACGTATAGAGTTCCATGTAGCGGGTCTTTGACATGCTCTGTCGCTTATAGACATTCTTTATTCCCAACTTGAGATCGTCCCAGATCTGGTCAAGCTCGATCTGCTTCAATCCGTGTGGATTAGGACTTCTCGATGTGCCCGCCATCGTCACGGCAACTGTAGAACAGGCAGCGCTCGAAAATTACGCGATCCGGACTTCGGTCAAGCAACAGTCCGAGAGGCACGGTTTAAGCGTGGATGTTTCCAGACCACCAGAAGCTAATACAGTGTCGAGATGGTCCCCTAGTGTTCTCTCTTTCCATTATCCCGAGAGACAGCGATCATCTGAAACAAGACGAGATACAAAGTAAAACTGATGCACTATCACACAGCCAAGAATGAATGAATAACACATACCAGCACAAAAATATACTGGCTATTGGGCATTACACAATGGTAAATCTTGACACAGTCAATAAATGTACGTACAGGCCCCGAAATAAAAGTTAAATGTTTCTTTTGTTTAGCGACACCAATAGAGCACATTGATTTATTAATCATCAGTTATTGGATTTCAAACATTTGGTAATTTTGACATAGTCATAGACAGAAAAACCTGCTATATTTTCCCCCATTAGTAGAAATGGATCTTTTATATGCACCACTGCCTGTGACATACCAGTCGTGATGCACTGGCTGGAACAATAAATAGCTCAATGTGCCCACAGAGGGGGATCAATCCTAAACCGACCGTGCATCAGGTGATCGGTTTACTGGGTACCACTGGGCTATGGCCCTTACCCTCACCTGCACTCCTGTGCAGTAGACTGGGGGGTTGCAATGGTTCTGATGACCTTCCCCAACTGAGGATAAAAGCTTTTACAGTGCAAATACTAGGTTATGCATATAATTATAAGCGGCGACACAAAATGGCAGTCCCATTCAGAATTTATGCAAAGCATCCGCCGAAAACATATATATCATACATCTTGAACAGAGAAAATGGAAAATGAAAAATGGCAAATAATCCAGAAAAACTGCACTAAAAATCCAGAATTTCGGAAACCTTCCATCTCTGTTGTCTAGACCAGTGGTTTCTCTACTGCTAATAACTTGGCGACTTTAGGCGAAGAAAATGCTCATTTCGCCGGCAAGATTAGGGCCTGAGACCATGTATCACGATTGTATGCAACATGTACCGGTAGTTTAAAAAACCAGGATAGGAATTTTCAAAGTGATCTTAGTGCTACGAAATCGTAAATCCATCGTAGGTTGTGACATCACCACAGCACAGTTGCCCATAGTGAAGTCATAGATTAAGATAGTTTTAAGATTTCATGGCACCAAGATTGTTTAAAAAATATGAACATAGGGCCCCGTTCCACGAAACGATCTTAGCCCTAAGATTACCAGAAGCGCATAGCTAAGTTGATCTTAGGGCTAAGATTGCTTCGTGGAATGGGACCCTGGACTAGAATAGCACCCTACGAAAAGCACTTGCTAAAATCATCATTACATATAATAGAACATTAAACAAGTTTGTGAGGCCTGGCCCCATGCTTATAAAACTTTTAAGAGTCTGGATTCAAGACTCTAACATAGTCTGAGACAATTTGTACGAGTATGACGTCATTAAAGCCACTGAAGAGATCCCGAAGTTGATGAATTCATTCTGTCAGGTATACACATGGAGACATTGATTATCTATCATTTCCATGTACACATACATGCAGGCAGTGCAATCAGATGACCATTAATTAGTAACTATTTATTGATCAAATAATCATGTCTACAGGACAAAACAGAACAAGCTGTCTGAAAACAATGTACCGGGTTCACACCTACAAATCAAATCTCACAGACAACAATAGTAACATACATGTGGATAAAGTTCTTACATGCAATCGTTCAATCCACAAAGTATAAAGTTTAAAGTTTGTTTTGTTTAACGACACCACTAGAGCACATTGATTTATTAATCATTGGCTATTGAATGTCGAACATTTGGTAATTTTGGCATTAGTCTTAGAGAGGAAATCTGGTACATTTTTAAATTAGCAGCAAGGGATCTTTTATATGCACCATCCTACAAACAGGATAACACATACTATGGTATGGCCTTTGATATACCAATCGTGGTGCACTGGCTGGAACAAGAAATAGCCCAATGGGCCCACCGATGAAGATTTATCCCAAACTACCACTGGGCTATGTCTCGCACCCTTGTTTATGTGTAGATAAATGTATTTATAAATTTCATATCATAAACTGTTATATATTACAACTATTTGATCATTACTCTTAAAGTTAATCACAGAAAATCAAGAGTAAAAATTATGAAATTGTTCCAATGGTGTGGCAGATCAGTAGCCTAAAAGATACCAGTCCACACAAAAACTCACTATTCACCTCACCTCTATCAGTGGTTGAAAGGAAATGTTTTATTTAACGATGCACTCAACATATTTTATTTATGGCTATATGGTATTGGATATATGGTTAAGGACCACACAGTTATTGAGAGAGGAAACCCGCTGTCACCACTTCATGGGCTACTCTTTTGGATTAGCAGCAAGGTATCTTTTATATGCACCATCCCACAGACAGGATAACACATACCACGGTCTTTGATGCACCATTCGTGGTGCACTGACTGGAGCGAAAAATAGCTCGATGGGCCCACCGACGGGGATCGATCCCAGACCGACCATGCATCAAGTGAACGCTTTACCACTGGGCTATGTCCCGCCCACTCCGTGGTTGGATTCGTGTGACTAAATGATATACAACATTAAATTGTGTCCAACTTCTACAAAACTGAATGTTAAAGGGACATACCCTAGTTTCAACTCGTCAAAATTAACATTAAATTTAGTTAAGTCTACAAACCTATAACACATTTGGATAAAGTTACAACTGAGTGAAAGATGAGTCTGTGACTTTGAAATGGTGAAATACCCTCAAAAAATAGACAGCAAGGGATCTTTTATTTGCGCTTCCCACAGGCAGGATAGCACAAACCATGGCCTTTGTTGAACCAGTTATGGATCACTGGTCGGTGCAAGTGGTTTACACTTACCCACTGAGCCATGCAGAGCACTCACTCACGGTTTGGAGTCCATATCTGGATTAAAAATCACATGCCTCGACTGGGATCCGAACCCAGTACCTACCAGCCTGTAGACCAATGGCCTAACCACGACGCCGGTAGCAGGATTGATGGATGAGATCACTTTGTCAGATAAGTAGTATTAAAAACAAAGATAATCACCTTTTCAAAACACTTTCACGATTACTTAAAATTAGGATATTAGTAATTATCGATACACATATTTATTATTCACATAGTTCAAGATATTCAGGGAAATATAACCAGTATGACCCACGTGTCATAATGATTTCATGTGCACAACGAATGACGTAATTTTATGAAGAAACGGCAAAACTTAATGCGGCTTCCCCAGTGTAAACGCTTATCAACATGACGTCGTTTCTGAAAATGACGTTGTTTCGTTATCTCTTTTTAAGTTATGTTTGAAACATTTTGGCATGGTCCTAGCTTGTTATTTATGAATATAATATTTTGAAAAATTTGAATAATAAAGAAATTATTACACTTACCTGTGAATCATACTGATTTTATGAAACTTGTGTCAGGATTCATGTACTACCTTCGCTTTTGCAATACAACAATCCTGACATTCGTTTCGTAAAATCAGTACAACACACAAGCTTGTATAATAATCTCTATATATTACATTACTGTGAACAAATTGTTAGGATATTAATATTAATCTGTAGTGAGATGCCGTTATAGGCCAGTTGGTTCCCGTTTTCGCCAATGAAAATGATTGTTTAGGTAGTGGTGTCATTTCAACCCGATACCCATACAATTGAAATATCAAATAATTTGGCCAATTGTCATACTAATTGTATTTATCCATATAATGCTTTATATTTAAAACATGATATGGTAAGATATATGCTTTTGAAAAAGAAACAAAAAAAACCAGGATGTCTTTATTTTGTTGGGATTGGGGAGGGGAGAGGAACAACGGAAGTCAATCTATGGCTGAAACCTCAGGATAGTCCCTTAAGTACTAATGAATTTTGCATAAAATAGTGAAACCACCTTTTGTTCTAACTGCAATGTGGTCTCTTCTCGTGTAAGTGGATTACACTGTGCACGTCTTGTTAATTAATAGGATAAGTGAATCTGATCAATTGTCAGGTAAGGCATGGTAAAAAAAAGTTGTTTGGTTCTGGTTACCGGACCGTCCCTAAATTTTTGGTGCCAACTCTAAACTTTTTTTGGACCTTTTTTTTGGCCAGTTTTATTTAATAATCCATTACAATCAATCCTAATTTTAGTCGACTCTAAAAACAACAACTGCAGAGAGATGCAATGAGATCTGTCAGTTCAAGATCCTGTTACCAGAAGACCCGGATCTTGTTACCAGAAGACCTGGAACATTTTGTGCGAATTTACATAAAATCTTTAAGCTTCTGAGGAGTTCCGAATGAAAAGCTTCTGATATTGAGAGCCATTCGGCCGATTCATAAGTTCCTAGCAGTTCCGAATGAATCCGAGAACATGTTGGTTCTAAGTAGTTCCGAATTAATTCCAAAAACATGTTGCGGTGTAAGCCAGTGGTGTCTTCCAGTTCAATTTACAAAGTAGAATTTTAAAAATGTACGTATTCAAAACAGGTAATATTATTTAAGTATTTCAAATAAAACGACATTCACTGAATTATTTTCATGCATTCATCCCAGTGTCAAGATTTCAAGCCAGCTGTAAAGGAGAAGTAAATGATGACGATGTTGCTGTGGATGATTCAAACGTCACTGCTGGCCAGCATTTTTGTATTAAATACATACTCACCTCCACCGATTTTACATCAAATTTTACATTTTAATTACCTTTGTCAGATTTGATATTGAACTTTCTTCCAATGAACAAATTATAGTGTTCTTTTAGTGTCATCGTAGTTTATAACCTTACATTGTAGTATAAGACTTAAGTGGTGTTTACATTTCCGATTGTGGTTGGACTAGGTTTGGAAATGGGTTTTGTTTTGTCTAGAAAATAATTAATCTTTCTGATTAGAGTATTTATTGTCAATTGCACTGTAACACAAAGAAAAGAGCTTTTAAAATATTAATCTGGAATACTATTCAGCAAATATTAGCTCGAAATGGGGGGGAAAAAACCTAAAAATTAAAAATAAAGTTTTCCCTAAGGCAAAATATCCACCCGGTCCTTCCCTTCATTCCATATATAAGGCCCATTAAAAAAATCCCTCTTTACATTGATGAGGGATGGGGGGACCGGGTGGATATTTTTCCATAATTAAACATCACAGACAATCTTTCTTAATTTCCCTCAAATGCTTTTCTTATTAATTTTTCCTTTTTGTTTTTAATGCAACGAACTGATACAGAAAGGGACCAGGAAGCAAACTGATGTTGGGCGAGGGGACGAACTCACATTTTCAATATTTTGTGACATTGTTTGTGGGTGAACTAAGATTTTGACTGGGGACAAACTGCTATTTAGTATTTTGTTTTGTGGCAAGCCAGGCCAGGTGAATGGGATTTACTGATGGGGGGGTTGATAAGAAAGCCAGGCATTCGCACCCATAATGACGACAGTACAGGTACAATAACCCACATTAAATGATCAGGATTAATCATTAACTTTCACAAAATAGTGATTGACTCTAGTGTCATCATGATCATCATGATGTCATTGATGATCGAATCACAATCGATTCAAGGTAGAATCTCAGAAGTCTATTTTAAAGCTTATATTTTCATTTTCTTGTGGAATATATAACTTCTTGTGATATAATCTCAGCAAATCTTAAATGAGTGCTGTTTTACCAGTCGACAAATAAATATTCCAATGCCAAACAAACAAAGATGGCGGACAAGAAGACGAAGAGGACAAAATATGCCGTAAAAGTTACCTAAAGAAAAGCCATCAAACCTTATCTATATATAAAATATGATATATACAACTTACTCGATTACTTGTAACCTTACAACGGAACAAAATTCAACATATTTTGTGGAATTTCAATAAATTCTGATGCTAAGCAATCAAAACTTTATCAGAATGTCTCTCTATTATGTACCTTCCGTTTAGGATCACCTACAGATGGCGCACCCAACCATCGAGCATCCGATAAATGGCGCAATTGGCATTAATTACAAATATTAACCATATTTAAAATATTCACTAAAATTAACAAACGTTTAATTGTAAATAATAAATGTTTTACCAGAAAACATTACGAGTTGTTTTTTCAATAAGCTCTTGATATAAACGGTTTATTGTTTGCTTTGTACTTTAGTGATGAGGCTATATGCACGGAAGCCGTATGTATTACATATAACAAAAAATAAAGAGTTTGTTTTCTTTAACAACACACCATTTGAGCACATTGATTATTTAATCATCGGCAATGGTTGTAAAACATTTGGTAATTCTTACATGTGGTTTTCAGAGGAAACACGTTACATTATTTCGTTATTAGTAAAAGATCTTTTATATATAGAGTACTCTTCACAGAAATGTATCTTTTAAATATGCACTATCTCGCAGACAGGATTGTACATGCCATGGCCTTTATTACACCAGTTGTGGAGTATTGGCTGGAACAAGAAATAGCCCACTGGAACCACCGATCACAGCCTATTTATCGGCATGGCATTGTGTTGTTACTCGACAGAGCATCCACAATACTGGACAAGTCTAAGGAACACACATCACCATCATCGGTGCTTGTTTCTCCTATTATTTTCGTGCTTACATCCAATTAAGGTTCAAGCACGCTGTCCTGGGCACACACCTCTGGATTCTCTGCGCTGTCTGTCCAAGACAGTGGGTTAGTTGTTGGGGGTTAGTGAGAGAGAAGAGGGTGTAGCACTGGTCTTAGTGCATTGAGTCGTTAAAACCCAGTAGGCTACCTACCAGCCTTATGTCCGATGGCTAAACCACCACGACACCACCGAGATCGGTCCATCATCAGTGCAACATGCGTAAGAAGGTGCCAAGGGGGGGGGGGAGCACACACACACACACACACATATAAATACATGTATAATTTTTTATTTTATTTTTAAATCGCCGCTCCCACAAAGTGGGGGGCACACATGCCCCCTCCCTCCCCCCTCCACTTGCTACGCCAGTGCGAACAGAACCACATACACACACGCACGGGCGCGCGCCCACACGTACGCACACACACAAACACACTCGGAACAGGGGTAACCTTGGTCCAAGTACTTTGCCGTTCGAGGTCCGAGAACTAGACGGACATTTGGACGGTTATGATCGCTCTTTTCAAATGTGCGTCTAGCTGTCGAGTAGCCCGAGTAGGCCTGCTCTGACTGTAAGAGAGCTAGACGGACATTTGGACATAAACACGCTCTATTTATGTCCAAATGTCCGTCTAGCCCTCTTACAGTCAGAGTACTCGGGCTAGCTGTCGAGCTGTCGAATCACAGAGTAGGCTAACCTACATGTGACAGCGCATTTTTTTCTCTCTTTAAAGTAAGTATCGAAAAAACCTGATAGACATTAAATATCCCTGGGGGGTGGGGTGGATGTGAATATGTGACGGGTCGGAAAATAGTGTTCCTCGATGAGGGCGGGACGTAGCCCAGTGGTACAGCGCTCGCTCGATGCGCGGTCGGTGTGAGATCGATCCCCGTCGGTGGGCCCATTGGAATATTCCTCGTTCCAGCCAGTGCACCACGACTGGTATATCAAAGTCCGTGGTATGTACTACCCTGTCTGTGGTATGGTGCATATAAAAGATGCCTTGCTGCTAATCGAAAAAGTGTAGCCCATGAAGTGGCGACAGTGGGTTTCCTCTCTCAATATCTGTGTGATCCGTAACTATATATATGTCTGACGCCATATAACCGTAAATGAAATGTGTTGAGTGCGTCGTTAAATAAAACATTTCCTTCATTCCTTCATTTTCCCATATACTATGTCCCAGTATGAATGTAAGTGCTCCTCGACTGGTATATTAAAGGCAACAAAAAAGTTTGTTTTATTTAACGACGCCACTAGAGCAAATTGATTTTTTATCTTATCATCGGCTATTGGACGTCAAACATATGGTCATTCTGCCACACAGGCAGCAAGGGATTATTTTATTTGCACTTGCCACAGGCAGGATAGCACAAACCATGGCCTTTGTTGAACCTGGCGCACGTTTCCTCCTCGTTCCTCTTCCCTTACTCGTCTGATATCATGTCATGTCATGTCATAGGGTTTTACGTGCACATTCAGAACAAGCTGTTGTAGCGCAGACGTACATATTCACACGAAGTCTATATTCTTCTTTTCGTTCACTCTAATTATCGTCGCGTGAGAGCTAAAAGGTCGTAAGTTTCAGATACGACCTAAAACGTCTTTTTGCATATTTGGAATCGCTATCCCCGATTACATATTGTCACAAAAAATCGTAGCTGTGTCCCTAATAGCATCGCTTATACTGAAGGATTTAAATGGTCGTAAGTGAATCACAGATACCAATTTGCACGAAAATAGACGTAACTGACACGTACGACTTTCCTCCGATTTCCTTGCTGTCCATTATGTGAACACGACTGGTCGTATGTGGTAGATACACCCATTTTAAATACAGTTCGTTATATAACTATGTCTGACATAGGTCGTATGTGCCAAATACGATCCATATGCATTCATTGTTATCGGTTTGTGATAGAAATTACAAATGCGAAGTACAATAGAGCGTACATTATGTCAATATTTTTATGTGCTTGAATCCTAAAAAATAATATAACTTTTGTCGTTGTGAGAGCCCGGTCTAATATGGGAAATTTTTTTGTACTGCATGCAACGAACCATTTGGCAACAGACAAGAATCGTGTCTGTAGATATAAATAGGAATTGCAGTAACATTAATGTTGGTATGGTTTGCAATTTTATGTGCACCATAATTATAATAATAAACATGTTTTGGTGAATTGTCTTGAAAAACAAATATCTATTTTGAAGTTTTTTTAATCGAAGCAAAGTTTCCAACATAATTTGTATCCGTAGAAACAATTTGAATTAATAATAATGTTGTATGTGGCATATACGACCAAAGTGCAAGCATAATTACACTGATTTTGGATGTATTTAATTGTATGTTACGGTGATCAAGTTCCGTCTGTCAGCTGCCTTTGAAGATCTATAGGATTGCCCTAATGTAGGCATTATGGATTAACAATATTGCACATACAAACGCAATTGTAAGTTATCCAGGACAAAGTCCAGTAACAGAAGATAGTGTAATCAGACGTAAAGTGTAAAGGCGAATAAAGTGAATGTGGCCTCAACATAAACGACAGCAAGATCTATGAATTTTTATTAACTTTACAATTAACGAATATTTGCAACAGAATGTTGAACGCGAACATGACACAACATAGCTCACACAACAGGACATGAACATGACATAGCTCACACAACAGGACCTGAACATGACATAGCTCACACAACAGGACCTGAACATGACATAGCTCACACAACAGGACCTGAACATGACATAGCTCACACAACAGGACCTGAACATGACATAGCTCACACAACAGGACCTGAACATGACATAGCTCACACAACAGGACATGAACATGGCATAGCTCACATAACAGGACCTGAACATGACATAGCTCACACAACAGGACATGAACATGACATAGCTCACATAACAGGACCTGAACATGATATATAGCATACACAACAGAACTTGGCACATCAATGACAACAAGACCTGAACATAACAGCAAAAAGCTAAACATGAGAAAATAATCACCATAGAAAATGAACGAGACATAGCACTGGTGAAAGTTTATTTGTTTGTTTTGTTTAATGACATCACTAGAGCACATTGATTAATTAATCATCGGCTATTAGATGTCAAACATTTGGTAATTCTGACTCGTAGTCATAGAGGAAACCCGCTACATTTTTCCTAATGCAGCAAGGGATCTTTTATATGCACTTCCTCACAGACAGGACAGCGCATACCACGGCCCTTATCCAGTCACTTGCGACAGAACCTGAACATGACATAGCACTCACAAGAAAACCTGCATATGACGTGGCACACACAAAAGAACCTGAACGTGGCACAGTACACACAACAGAACCCGAAGAACATGACAGAACACACATATAACATACCATGATCATGACGTAGCACACACAAGAGAACTTGAACATAACATATCACTCACAACAGACCCAGAAAATAATTTAGCACATGCAACAGAAACCGGAGGATTGATCACTTAACACTCAATAAAACACTGCACATAACATAGTCTGGATATATCACTGAACACACATCATACATAACCTGGAGACATCTCTGAACACAGTAGGACCTGGAGAGACCACTGGACACACAACAGAACCTGGAGGGATCACTGAACACACAATAGAACTTGGAGAGATCACCTGACACACAACGGTATCTGGATAGATCACTGAACACACAATATAACCTGGAGAGACCACTGGACACATAACAGAACCCGGAGAGATCACCAAATATACAACAAAACCAGGAATGTGCACTGAACACACAACAGAACCCGGAGAGTACACCCAACACACAACATAACCAGGAAAGATTACTGGACACACAACAGAACCTGGAGAGATCACTGAACACACAACAGAACCTGGAGAGATCACTGAACACACAACAGAACCTGGAGAGATCACTGAACACACAATATAACTTGGAGAGATCACTGGATACACAACGGAACCTGGAGAGATCACCGAACACGCAATATAACCTGGAGAGTTCACTGGACACACAACAGAACCCGGAGAGATCAACAACTACACAACAAAACCAGGAATGTGCACTGAACACACAACAGAACCCGGAGAGTACACCCAACGCACAGCAGAAGCTGTAGGGGTTACTGTTCACTCAATATAACATGGAGAGGATCCTGCATACTCAACAGGTGGACATGGTATAGTGTTCACTACTTCTGGATTTTATATTCAGTACACACACTCATTGGAAATGTAAACCCTATATCCTTTGAATGAGCTTCACTTGAACCCGGTGTATCCCAAGCCAATAGGCTGCTAAACATAGTTTCTTCATTAAGGATACCAGCTTCAGTTTGCTTAACTATTCCGGTTTGTCTGTTGCACTAACTGATAAACCAGGTATTCTTGAAACTAGTGAAGTACACCCTGAGGTAGCAGAACCAGGAACTATCTGCAAAAGGACTCCCATGGCTCAAAGAACACGGAAAGAACACTGCACACAAAATGACATCAGCTTTTCTGATGACTCACCAGGAACGAACACTTGCCTAGAAAAAGAGGTTCTGTATGGACAAATTGTCTGATTCCGATGCACCACCATCAAACAACCAACATGGAGCACTACCATCACAGTGTTTCTGCCAGATAGAAATTCTTGGGTATGGCTCTATGGAATTGAATGCAACCACAGTCAACAGGGGTATGGTGGGGCCTCCCTTAGAAAGAAAATGGTTTACGTTTAGGATTAGGATTAAGAAAATCATACAGTAATGATAAGAGTAATTAATTTTGTCAAAAAGTTCAATTCTGCAAAAATATTTGGGTATGGCACCATACCTTTTTACCCTTTGGCAAAAACCCTGCACCAGACTTTGACAAAATCAGGGGTGGGTCAAAGAAAACAAAGATTTCACGAGACAGAGTAGTTTGATTTTATTTATCGTATTATTATTAACAAAAGTAAAATAACTTTTTTTTCACGTAATATTTTGTTTAAGCGGTGATTTTATTAATACGTACTTCTACTTGTATTCCTTTTTGAATGTTTGCTTCTAAATATGTTCTATTTACAAACTTTCTCTTTTTAAAAATAAATATGTGATTTGCAAACTGAAATGTTTTACAAGTGATTGTTCTTTCAGAATAAATGTTCAAATTTACTTGATATACTGTCGGTCGTAAGTGACGCATTTAATCCAATCATGAGTCAATAATTGTCGTAACTACAACTATTTAAGCAAATAACTAAAACACCTAATATGCTATAAATACCGCAAATGTACAAAGAAATCGTAAATATGTTCAGCTTTCATTGTCATTAAAAGAAATTCGACATCTTAACTACTGATCAAGAAAAACAGTTTTCCTTCATTATCTCGGCTTTTTAAAAATGAATTTTTATGCACTTACGTCCTTCTGGCTCTCACGCGACGTTATGACTGATGAGTCTAAAATAGGTTGTTTTTCCGACATCAGGGTGAACTGGACAGTTTTCTTAAGGTGTTCTTTGTCGCCAAGTAATTTTTTCTGCCAGGGATACGTAAGCAGGCCATATCTGGCCTGGTGCTTACAAATCGTTTAGAGTCTAGACTCGAGACTCTAATAGAGTCTGAAACACTAATGTCATGACAACGCCATGCGTGTGACGTCATTAGAGATTGAGTCTGGACTAAAAGTTTTATAAGCACGGGCCCTGGGCCCATATTTTCGAAGCCATCTTAGCGTTACGAAATCTTAGCGTTACGAAATCATAAAACCGTCGTAGATTGTGACGTCACTACAGCACACGCCATAGTGACGTCATAGCTTACGGGCCCTGGTCTCTTATTTATTGGTGCTGCCTGCCATCCTGGTGGAAGTGGGTTATTTTCTCTTCCCCTTGTCCACATAGACACGTTGCTGTATTCAAGAGCTTCAGTCTGTGTAGGTGGCTATTCAGTATGTCATGTGCGTTTCCCAGTGTAAAAAATATGATTTCCCTTGTCAATGTCTTCGGGTTTTTGTTTTTTTTGTCTTTTTGTTTTGGCGCGGGGGTGAACACTTCGAATACCAATCCAGGAATGGACGATTTTCGAAGCAAATACTGGATTTTATGTAGAAGAGGGTCCATGCTTATAAAACGTTTTAGAGTTCAGACTCAATCTCAAATGACGTCACACGCCAGGGCCGTACCCTCCGGGGGGGCAGGGGGGCAGCTGCCCCCCCCCCCCCGAGAATGTTGTCTTTTTTTTTTTTTATATCTCCAGTAATAGCATAGAAATGTTTAATGTTTATAGTATGTTAAAAATTATTTATAAAATTTAGTGCCCCCCCCCCCCCCCCCATGGATTTTGGTCAGGGTACGGCCCTGCACGCATGCAATTTGTATAACGTTACCATGACGTTACTGTCTCAGACTCAGTCTCGAGTCCACTCTAAAAGTTTTATAAGCACGGACCCAGATCCTTCTAATCAGTGGCGTACCCCCCTTGCACTCAAACACCCCCCCCCCCCACCCCCCCCCCCCCCGCTTCCTACGCCAATGCTAATATAGTGGTGTTGGTATTGACGGCACTCAGTACGAATTACACGATAACTGCTGGCAAAGTGATCGATTCCATTCCTATCTCTGGTTCGAATCCCCACAATAGAGGTTCATTTATATTATCTGTTACCATAAAATTACGTTGTATTATGTTTTGAGGGTGGGGTAGCCTACATATGTGTACGGGCTCCCATTTTTATAGAGGGGCAGGCTGGGTTTTGCCCGATTTAAACGAAACTGCCAGAATTTGGATAACAACATTTATACATATTAGCATTACTACCAAACAGCTAAATAGGGTTGCAAAGAATCACTCCTCATTTTTACATGGATTACAACTAGTTTTGACGATATAATAATGGAAATACATGGTAAAAAGGTCTCAGGTTAGCACATTTTGCCCCTGCCCCCCTGTCTTTTACGCTTATGGTAGGCATATTTTTGACTATTAGAGACGTTTTTGATAACTGAAATCGTACTTTACTTACATTTTATTGTTTAGATTATCCATTTCCGTACATTCGAAGTGTTTTTGTCATCCTGGTGCTTTTAATATCACAAAATGCATTTGTCATATTTTAAAAAAAAAAACGCACGTGCGTCTGAGAAGTAACAGTTATAGAGTCGAGTTTTAGTCAATTTTTTTAGGGTATTTCATCGTTTCAAAGTCATAGACTCATGTTTCACTCAATTGTAACTTTATCCAAATGTGTTACAGGTTTGTAGATTAACTAAACTTAATGTGCATTTCCGTGGGCTGAAACTAGGGTCTGTCCTTTTAACAAATAACCATCCAATACACTATATCATATGAAAAAAACTCATTTGTTGTCCGACAAACAACTGTTTTAATCCATAGTCTATCGAACAGCAGCTAACACTTTCCTACAGTCGAGGGGCGCTGATGGAAAGGGGAAACAAACCCTGTTCGGCCCACCTAGGGATTCGATCCTATTATTCAATGGGCACCCATGAAACCACAAACATGCTTGTTGTAATACTGTTGATATATTGTTGGCCACAAAATGTTTCCACTGAATTTGCAGGGCCGTATCTAGGATTTTTTGTTGTGTGTGGGGGGGGGGGGGGGGGGGGGGGGGTCAACTGAGTAGTTAATAGTCTAAAACTCCTTAAACGGTTAAGAAGATATTTTTTCTTTAAGATTCTATAATGCTTTCCGGATTTTTTGGGGGGAGGGGCAACTGCCCCTTGCCCCCCCCCCCCAGCTACGGCCCTGATTTGTGTCATTCATTCATTCATTCATTCATTCATTCATTCATTCATTCATTTATCCACCAAACACCATGTTTGTGAATATGGTAATTTATCATCCATTCATTCATTCATTCATCCACCAAACCACACGAAATTCAGTCATTCATTTACCGGTGCGTCCGACCGTCCGTCCTACCATCTAAACCAAATCCATTCCATGTTCATCCAGTCGTCATTTAATCGCTTATTTATTCGTTCATTCTCTCATTCATTCATTCATTCATCTATTCACCCATCTAACCACCCCAAAAACAGCCGAAATTCATCCATCTGTCCATTCATCCACCCTCCCACTTATTCATTAATTTCTTCATTTCTTCTTCATTCTTCCGTTCATTAGTTGATAGCTCTCCGTCAAACTGCAGACATACTGCTATAAATTGTGTAGGGTGCGTTTAGACTAGCGATGGGGGTTTTTTGTTGGGTTTTTTGTGGGGGGGGGGGGGGGGAGGGAGGGGGGGTCGTGTTATGCTTCCCTGGAAAATACATTCAGGAGCAGGGATGGATGGTTAAACATCTACCCCATCCCACAGCACACGCGCCTGAATTTTAATATCGTTGATTCATTTTATTATATTGCCCCAGGACGTAGTCCAGTAGTAAAGCGCACGTCGGATGCGACCACTGGCTGGAACGAGACATAGCTCAATGGGTCCACCGACGATAGTCACAGATAGGCTCATTCAGCGTGTCTATGCACCACTGTGGAGGCTATTGGGTCCACCGACGATGACATTCGTATTTGTGACATCGTATCCGGGGTCAGGACGTAGTCCAGTAGTAAAGCGCTCGTCGGATGCGACCACTGGCTGGAACGAGACATAGCTCAATGGGTCCACCGACGATAGTCACAACGTGTCTACACTGTAGGCTATTTGTGACATTCGTTGATCTATCCGGGGTCAGGACGTAGCCCAGTAGTAAAGCGCTCGTCGGATGCGACCACTGGCTGGAACGAGACATAGCTCAATGGATCAACCGACGATAGTCACAACGTGTCTACACTGTAGGCTATTTGTGACATTCGTGTATCTATCCGGGGTCAGGACGTAGCCCAGTAGTAAAGCGCTCGTCGGATGCGACCACTGGCTGGAACGAAACATAGCTCAATGGGTCCACCGACGATAGTCACAACGTGTCTACACTGTAGGCTATTTGTGACATTCGTGTATCTATCCGGGGTCAGGACGTAGCCCAGTAGTAAAGCGCTCGTCGGATGCGACCACTGGCTGGAACGAGAAATAGCTCAATGGGTCCACCGACGATAGTCACAACGTGTCTACACTGTAGGCTATTTGTGACATTCGTTCATCTATCCGGGTTCAGGACGTAACCCAGTTGTAAAGCGCTCGTCGGATGCGACCACTGGCTGGAACGAGAAATAGCTGAATGTGTCCACCGACGATAGTCACAACGTGTCTACACTGTAGGCTATTTGTGACATTCGTTCATCTATCCGGGGTTAGGACGTAGTCCAGTAGTAAAGCGCTCGTCGGATGCGACCACTGGCTGGAATAGCTCAATGGATCAACCGACGATAGTCACAACGTGTCTACACTGTAGGCTATTTGTGACATTCGTTCATCTATCCGGGGTCAGGACGTAGTCCAGTAGTAAAGCGCTCGTCGGATGCGACCACTGGCTGGAACGAGACATAGCTCAATGGGTCCACCGACGATAGTCACAACGTGTCTACACTGTAGGCTATTTGTGACATTCGTTGATCTATCCGGGGTTAGGACGTAACCCAGTAGTAAAGCGCTCGTCGGATGCGACCACTGGCTGGAACGAGACATAGCTCAATGTGTCTACCGTCGATAGTCACAACGCGTCTACACTGTAGGCTATTTGTGACATTCGTTCATCTATCCGGGGTTAGGACGTAGTCCAGTAGTAAAGCGCTCGTCGGATGCGACCACTGGCTGGAATAGCTCAATGGATCAACCGACGATAGTCACAACGTGTCTACACTGTAGGCTATTTGTGACATTCGTTCATCTATCCGGGGTTAGGACGTAGTCCAGTAGTAAAGCGCTCGTCGGATGCGACCACTGGCTGGAATAGCTCAATGGATCAACCGACGATAGTCACAACGTGTCTACACTGTAGGCTATTTGTGACATTCGTTCATCTATCCGGGGTCAGGACGTAGTCCAGTAGTAAAGCGCTCGTCGGATGCGACCACTGGCTGGAACGAGACATAGCTCAATGGGTCCAACGACGATAGTCACAACGTGTCTACACTGTAGGCTATTTGTGACATTCGTTCATCTAACCGGGTTCAGGACGTAACCCAGTAGTAAAGCGCTCGTCGGATGCGACCACTGGCTGGAACGAGACATAGCTCAATGTGTCTACCGTCGATAGTCACAACGCGTCTACACTGTAGGCTATTTGTGACATTCGTTCATCTATCCGGGTTCAGGGCGTAACCCAGTTGTAAAGCGCTCGTCGGATGCGACCACTGGCTGGAACGAGAAATAGCTCAATGGATCAACCGACGATAGTCACAACGCGTCTACACTGTAGGCTATTTGTGACATTCGTGTATCTATCCGGGGTTAGGACGTCGGATGCGACCACTGGCTGGAACGAGACATAGCTCAATGGGTCCACCGACGATAGTCACAACGTGTCTACACTGTAGGCTATTTGTGACATTCGTTCATCTATCCGGGTTCAGGACGTAACCCAGTTGTAAAGCGCTTGTCGGATGCCACCACTGGCTGGAACGAGACATAGCTCAATGGGTCCACCGACGATAGTCACAACGTGTCTACACTGTAGGCTATTCGTGACATTCGTGTATCTATCCGGGGTCAGGACGTAGCCCAGTGGTAAAGCACTCGCCTGATGTGCGGTCGGTGGGCCCATTTGGGCTATTCCATATTCCAGCCAGTACTCCACAACTGGTGTAACGAAGGCCATGATATGAACTATTCTGTCAGGTCAGGTCAGGTTAGAAGGTTTTATATGCACATTCAGAGCAAGCTGTTGTAGCGCACGCCTGCCCCCCCCCCCCCACCCTCCCCCGTATCGTACGCTTATGTTCGTATATTAGTATTCGTTATTTATTTATTTATTTATTTATTTATTGTTTGTTTGTTTGTTTGTTTATTTATTTATTTATTTATTTATTTATTTATTTATTTATTATTATTATTATTATTATTATTATTATTATTATTATTATTTTACAACTGAAACCAAATAAATAAAAGGAATTTAAAAACATGTTTGTATGGTTTTACTTTTTTCGAATAAAAATATAAATTAAAATATTTCAAATAAAATTTCGACCCCCCCCCCCCAACACTGTAAATCCAACACGTTCAGATAATAAAAGTATCACCGATTGACCTTTGACCTGAAATACCTTACATACTAGTACTTCCACATTTTAACAGCTATCCAATCATTTGCGAGTTGTGAACGGAAGCAGGTCACGTGATCAACCAAATAGCAATGCGCTCGGTGTTAAGTTGAACAAAAAAAGTTGTAAAATGTTCGTTTTTTAGCAGGTAACTTTTACTTTTTACCTTTCTTAGACATAGTGATGTGCTGTAGTCACCTATGTGAATATACGATCGTGCGATTATTGTTAACAAAGCCGTTTGTTGTGAGAATATCTCCCGCGAAATACATTCCTTTGATGTTTGGGTCGGCATTTCATTCATTCGGATTTGCATACAAGTGGTTGGACCAAGGACATACATGTCTGTTTTAAACTACACACTGAAGTAGAGCACGTACTAACTGCGCTTATCATCGTCTGCCCACAGATTTCTGATTGCTTTGTATATATTAGACATTGCCCATACTGCATGTTATGTGTAAAGGGACTTTCTTTGTACGTTTCATTTAGGTCAGTTTGATGTCAACTGGTCAATTGCCATTGCCAGTTTGTTCAACAGTAGTTATTGCAGTGTAGAAGTAGTGTGTAAGTAATTGTGATTTTTATTACAGCATTTTAAGTAGGACTTTCCTTTGGCACTGTCAGGTATAAAGAACATTATAAATACTTCTAATAAATAGTTATGGTTAGTGACAGTGCCAAAGGAAAGTCCTTTCACATTTTATTTATTTGCCTTAGAAATGTTATGAACCATACAAAAGTTACTATTAATATTTAGTGTCATTATTATTAATATTATTTATTGATTCAAAAATAACATTAATTATTGTTAATTGGATTAATATTATTTCTTATATATCTTGCTGAGATTATCATTAAACTGTCATGAGTTTGTAGCCATTTTAAAATGTTTTTTGACAAATAAAATACTTTTAAATTAGTCAAATTAAAATTGACTTTCAGTTTCTTGCTTAGAATATGAATATCTTTATAAATAATGCATTTCTGGACATTGTATTAATATTTTGTAATATTTCAATATCAATAATTGTGTATGTTACTATGTACCAAAATTCATTAAAAAAAATTCAAAGGCCAAATGAAATTAGAGATAATTCGGCCACAGGTCATTCCTAATATATTTATCTCTATAATGCGTAGCCCACTTGTAAGGCATTCTCTTGATGCTTGGTTGGTCTGGGATCAATCCCATTGGGCTATTTCTTGTTCCAGCCAGTGCATCACAACTGTTATATCAAAGGCTGTGGTATGTGCTATCCTGTCTGAGATGGTGCATATATATAAAAGATCCCTTGCTACTAATGGAAAGATGTAGCAGGTTTCCGCTCTAAGACTTTGTCAAAATTATCAAATGTTTGACATCCAATAGCCGATGATTAATAAAACAAAACAAAGTTTAATTTTAAAAACAGGAAAAAACAGGATGTGTGTTTGTTTTGTTAGGGGAAACAAAAGGGAAGTCTTGCTTGGGCTGGACACTCAAGCTAGATTTCTTTTAGTGAATGTAAAATATTACAGATTCTTTTCTAATAACTTAAACAATACTTTTTTGTGTTTTTTTTTTTTAATTATCAGTTTTGGCAAATCCAATGTTTTTTTGTTTTTTAATATAATTTATCCTGGTGTTTGTAGTACTAGTCCTAGTAGTAGTTCTCAAAATCAGGGATCAAAATACATGTAAGAAGTAAAAATGTTTTTTGAAATGGCAGTTCAGAAGAAATATGTCCTGCTATTAAAAATGTGTGGCCTACTGGAGAACAGATAGTCTGACACATCTGTTGTCAGCTGAGTTTGTCAAACTCCATTGACAGCAAATGTATTGGCAGACCATGAGATTTCAAATTTCATAGGAAACACTTTTTCGCTTCCGTGCCTTGTGATCATGGAAACCCACTGGAAACTGTTTAAAAAAATAGTTATATATATATTATATTCGTTGACCAGTTGTACTCGATATATAATAATCATGGGAAACAAAATTTCGGTTCCATGATTTTTCCAGAAATGGATCGTTTCGTGAAATCGGAGAGGATTTATTGGACTAGATAATGATACTGTTGGAAGTATGACAGCATGGGGGGTGGGGGGGGGGGGGGGGGTAAGGGGAGTTAGTTTTTAGAATAGGGTGTGAAAAATTATTACCTTTGAGTGTTATATATTAGACTAGAACGTTGTTGAATTAAATGTAACAGAATCTCAAGCTAAGGCCAGTATTTTTTTATTATTCGGTTTACGCCGACGTAAATTTTGCTCAAATAATAAAAATAAAAAGTCGTATTTTTCACTTTTATTATTATTATTTTTTGCCGCCGACTTCCACAAATAGCTCTAAAGAAGAAAAAAAGTTACCATTCTAGTCTATTTGTGGCGCATTTCGTAAGGTAACTGAGAAATAACACTTATTTTGTCAATAAATATACCGTTGTAGATACAAATTGTTAATTCGTCTTCTGTCGCTGTCTTTCGGTCTGATTCGCTATTTCTCTCCGATTTCTATGCACCGCCCGGTTGCGCAGAGATGCCTTGTCAATCTTATTTTGTTACAAAGAATCCACATCTATCAAAGTAGCCATATTAAAAAAAAAATTCACCCCTACTGATACACCCCAAACAGGGTGGGTTTTTTTGTTTTGTTTTTTCCTCCTACCTTTGTGCACAAAAGTTCTTGTTCGTAAACCTAAAAATAAAAAAATACTGGCCTAAATAGCAGAATTATAGTAATATAGATCTACACAGATCTGTCTCTTAAAAAATGGGTAGGACGTGGCCCAGTGGTAAAACACTCGCTTGATGCACAGTCTCTTTGAGATCGTCCCTGTCGGTGGGCCCATCAGGCTATTTCTCGTCCCAGCCAGTGTACCACGACTGGTATATCAAATGCCGTGGTATGTGCTATCCTGTCTTATGGGATGGTGCATATAAAAGATTCCTTGCAACTAATGGACAAATGTAGCAGGTTTTCTTTCTTTGACTATATTACCAAATGTTTGACATCCAATAGCCGATGGTTAATAAATCAATGTGTTCTAGAGATGTCGTTAAACAAAACCAACTCTGTTGTCAACTGACTTTGTCAAACTCCATTGACGGCAGATGTATTGGACTAGATAATGATACTGTAACTGTTGGAAATTTATGACAGCATGAGGTTAAGGGGATTTAGTGTTTAGGATAGTGTGTGAAACATTATGACCTTTGAGTGTTACATTAATTAGAATGTTGAATTAAATATAACAGAATTGTAAGCTACATAGTGGAATTATCACTAATCATACCTAGTAACCTACATAGATCTGCAGGGAATTTTTTTTCTTCAAAATCTTGCTATTTTTGGTCAATTGAAAATTGATTAGTAACTACTGTTTAATGTTTTAAAGTTATGTAGTGATATATCTGAAACTTTTGTAGCGAATCGCGACACGATGCTGAACAAAATGTCCCCCAATCTATCTCTTGCCAGCAATTTTTTGTGTGGTGTTTGCTTGAGAATTTCTGTTTCATCTGTTGGGTCTAAAAGGACTTCTTTTCGCAGGCTCCTGTTTCAAACTCTGAAAATGTGTTTTAAAATTTTTGCAACAGAAATGTATGAACCCCTGAAACTTATGTCAACAGCTCTGATTGATGTACACATATAACTTTATATTTAATGAAGGGCGGGATCTAATTCCGTGAAGTGCTTGCTTGGGGTACTTTGGCAGGGTGGGGGCAAGGGGGTACGCACCTCCCCCCCCCCCCCCTTCCCAAATAATTTTGGCTGTTTTTTTTATAAGCTTTACTGTTTACATCACGACTGAATGTAAAAGTTGTAGCGAGACTAATGGATCGAGATTAACTGCGGGAGTTACAGTAATCAGCAAATAACCTTTGAATCATGCCCCCCCCCCCCCCCCCGGATCTCCCCCCCCCACACACACACACACACCCACCCAATAATGTCCACCATGCTACGGGCCTGTTTGGCCACAAGATCGAACCTCCTCAGTGGACCCATTTTGTAATTGTTTATTTTTTTAATTCCAGCCAGTGCCTCGTGGCTGGTATATCAATTGGCATGGTATGTACTGTCCTATGTGGGATAGTGCATATAAGAAATCCCTTACTGTTATCTTTGAGAAAAGTACCAGCTACCAGGTTTCCCCTGAAGATTACAAGCAGGGCTCACCCTGTCCATGGCCAAATTAGCCAACTGCTAATTTTTATACAAAGTGGCGACAACATTTTTTAAATTTAGAAAATAGATTTTGATTAAAAGCCATATATGCATAGAAAATAACAAGTTAATGATGTAGGATATCAGCTTTATTCTGTGAAGGTAGGAATGTGAAATTCGGTGAGGCTCTGTCGAGTAGAATTTCTCATTTGGCCTGTACAGTATAAAACCGATATCCTACAGGGATTTTTTCATAAATATTTACATTAATCTTCAAACCTGAAACACATTTGGATAAAGTTATAATTGAGTGAAACATGAGTCTGTGACTTTTAAATGGTGAAATACCCTCTAAAAACAGACTAAACCTCGACTCCTTAACTGTTACTTCGCAGATGTGTGTGTGTTTTTAAAAATATGAGAAATGCATTTTGTGATATTAAAAACACCAAGATGACCAAAAATCTAAGTAGAGTATGATTTCAGTTATATCAAAAATGGCTGTAATAGTAAAAAATATACTTTAGTATTTAAAAACTAGAGTATGTCCCTTTAAATGTCATAAATAAACACTTAAAGTTAATCACACAGTGACAATTGCAGCCAGGATTAAATTTAAGTGGCTTGTGCTTGGTGACTAATATCCTCTTCAGTGTAGTGGCATGCGAATATAAATTACACGGTGATTTAATGTCCACTTACTGTCTATAATGTACGGTTTGAACAACGCATTTTCAACAGGGAATATTCTGTTTTTTAAATTTTTGATTGGCGACAGTTGGTTATCAGTTGAAAATTGAGTAGAAACTACTATTTAATATTTCAGAATTGTGACGCAATCTCTGAAATTTGTGTACAAAAATATTCCCTGTGCAACACACCAATTATGCAAAATATACAGAGATGTCATTTAAAAACAATACAGGGCTTCTAGATTATGGTAATCCCACTCCCATGGCTAGTGATATTCATTGGTGGGCTAGTAAATAACTACTATTGCCATGCCCGACATGGCTTCTAGATTATGGTAATCCCACTCCCATGGCTAGTGATATTCAATGTTGGGCTAGTAAATAACTACTATTGCCATGTCAGACGGGGCTTCTAGATTATGGTAACCCCACTCCCATGGCTAGTGATATTCATTGGTGGGCTAGTAAATAACTACTATTGCCATGCCCGACATGGCTTCTAGATTATGGTAATCCCACTCCCATGGCTAGTGATATTCAATGTTGGGCTAGTAAATAACTACTATTGCCATGCCCGACATGGCTTCTAGATTATGGTAATCCCACTCCCATGGCTAGTGATATTCAATGTTGGGCTAGTAAATAACTACTATTGCCATGCCCGACATGGCTTCTAGATTATGGTAATCCCACTCCCATGGCTAGTGATATTCATTGGTGGGCTAGTAAATAACTACTATTGCCATGCCCGACGTGGCTTCTACTTCTAGATTATGGTAATCCCACTCCCATGGCTAGTGATATTCAGTGTTGGGCTAGTAAATAACTACTATTGCCATGTCAGACAGGGCTTCTAGATTATGGTAACCCCACTCCCATGGCTAGTGATATTCAATGTTGGGCTAGTAAATAACTACTATTGCAGTGCCTGACGGCTAGTGAATTGGTTTTAATCAAATATTGCAGTTAAGTCTATTTTGTAAATGTGAATATCCGGCCCCCACCCCATTCCCCCAATGTTAGTGTTTTTAAGCTCCTATCTCCCTCTAAGAGACTTTAGGTGTCATATCTGATTATTACTATTATTTAGAAAAATTGTATTAACTTAAAGTAAAGTAAAGTAGGGCTAGTGAATTTTTAATCGTGGCTAGTACATTTTTTAAATCACAGATCTCATGGATTTTATAAAAATTCTAAGAAGCCCTGAACAATATTATATACTGAGAGGCATAAATAACACAATGTGTATTTCACTAAATAATCTCTTATAGAAATGTCTACTCATATATACTGAGTATGCGAACAAATAAAATACTGTCTATGGGTAAAACCTGTAAACGAAAAAAGAGAGGAATAAAATGAGTTTTCAGCAAAAAGCATAACTTGGGTGTTTATTGTAACAACACAGCATTGCATATGAAAATCATTTTGCATACATGTGCATTGCCTGCTCCAGAGAACAATATTTCACACGGACCGTTGTTCTGTTTGCGTGACGGTTGCACAACTTTAAATTCACGCGAACTGCCAGTCGTTATGTAGTGAATGTTTACATTATAAAATTCAAAATTACAAACGTTAAAATTTTAATAGCTATGCAAATATAATTTGTTTAACAAAAACAACCGAGTTCCGTTTACCTAAGATTTTGAAATATTGTCCCCTGCTGCTCTCGTCTCCCTATAACTTAAGCAACCGTTTTTTTGGTTTTTTCTGTCTTTCTCTCATCCTCAGGTATATAGGACAGAGCTACCCCATGAAAGGAAGCTATGTAAGAAATTTCTATCTTACATGGGATATCACGTGTTTGCGTTTAATATGACGTCGTTGGTAATATATGACGTCATATTAATGTGAGATGGTGACATGAGGTCATTAGACACATTTTAAAATTAATATTTAGTTACTAAAACCTTCATTATAAAAGCTATCTTGTTAATTTGTAGTGTTAAATTTTATTTAACACATGAATCAAACACGATAAATATGATAGTGTAATTTATTTATCATAAAATGGTCAAATAAAAAGATTACTTGTTCAGCCATTTTTGTCTATTCGTGAAAAATAATAGTTTATTTCCCGAATGAATGAAAGAAAAAGACTCCATCATATGTGGTCATGTGGGATAGAAAAAGTACAACCTCGGTGGTGAAAATTTCGACCATGGGACTCGGCAAGCCTCGTCCCAGGTCGAAATTTTCACCACCTCGGGTATACTTTTTCTATCCAACATGACTACATATGATGGAGTCTTATATTTAACATACAATGTATCATGATAAGTAATGTTTACAAAATGCAAAAAACAACAACAAAACTTAAGTTGTGTTTTTTGTTTGAAAACATTTTATCTTCTTTAGTTACAGTTGTTACCATTATGTCATTTGTCTGCACGCTTAATTAATATAGATGACACAACATTTTGATAAGAAAATATTTTCTCTTTTCATTCTTAGATTGGTTGACACAGAAATGGCTTCACTTCTAAGCCCAAAGCTATGAAAACAACTGCCACCTCAAACTACAATGGCAGCCCCAATGAATCTTCGAGCTGTTGCCGTGACAACTACGAGAAGAACTATGAAGAGGTAGCGGTGATTGGAAATGGTGCATATGGCACCGTGTACAAGGCAAAAGATCTGAAAAACAATGGCAACTTCGTGGCGATGAAGTCGATTCGGATCTCCAACACGGAGGAGGGGATGCCGATGAGTGCAGTTCGGGAAATTGCCTTGCTAAAACATTTGGAGAAGTCCGAACATCCGAATATAGTCAGGTATGGTGAACATTTCAGTGTAATACAAATTGTTTTGAGTCCCCTAAACAAGGGGGGGGGGGGACGTAGCCCAGTGGTAAAGTGTTCGCTAAATGCACGGTCGGTCTAGGATCGATCTCCGTCAGTGGACCCATTGGGCCATTTCTCATTCCAGCCAGTGCTCCACAACTGGTCTAACAAAGGCTGTGGTATGTACTATCCTGTCTGTGGGATGGTGCATATAAAAGATCCCTTGCTGCTAGTTGAAAAGAGTAGCCCATGAAGTGGTAACAGCGGGTTTCCTCTCAATATCTCTGTGGTCTTTAACCATATGTCTGACGCCATATAACCGTCAATAAAATGTGTTGAGTGCGTCGTGAAATAAAACATTTCCTTCCTTTCTACCCAAGGTTAGCTCTGCCACTCACTAAATTCGCCAGTTGTGAATTTTAAGAACAATTGGTGGTGAATGTTATTTTAATTTTATGAAAAAAAATGGTATAATTATTCATATTGTGTTTGAAAATAACTATAGGTTTTGTAATTTTGAGTTAATTTGGTGAAAGTTGCTTATCACCCAGAACCATATGTCTGACGCCATATAACCGTAAATAAAATGTGTTGAGTGCGTCATTAAATAAAACATTTCCTTCCGTCCTTATCACCCAAAGCTGGGCCTGCTACGGATCCATCACGAGTGGACTATAGGTTTAATCTCCTGTTTGTCTGTCTGTTCATCCTTCTCTTTCCCACATAATGGTGTTCTGAAATTTCTGTTCACAATTAATGACTTTAGATATTGAGAAATTTTTTAATTATATTATGTAAATTAGTAATTAAATATTATATTATGTAAATTAGTAATTAAATATTATATTATGTAAATTAGTAATTAAATATTACATTATGTAAATTAGTAATTAAATATTACATTATGTAAATTAGTAATTAAATATTATATTATGTAAATTAGTAATTAAATATTATATTATGTAAATTAGTAATTAAATATTATATTATGTAAATTAGTAATTAAATATTACATTATGTAAATTAGTAATTAAATATTATATTATGTAAATTAGTAATTAAATATTACAATATGCAAAAAAGTGATTGAAACACTCGTATATTTTGGAGACGACGAAATCTCAACCCATGAAATCCAAGTTTGTCAGAAAAGACGAGATAAACAGTTGTATCTCTTGGGTTGATTTTTCTCTGACTTCAAGAGACAGTTTGATGTGAAATCTAGCATCACAGCTGGTATATTAAAGGTCTTCACCTGATGTACATTAGTTGCCAGTATATAACATTACCACATTTAAAATATGTCTACATACAGCAAAATAACTTTTCCGTGTTAATATTTTGCTGCAAAAGTCTTCTCTTTTTTCAATTGCCATGAGCAGGCTTTAAATTGCCGTCGGTGGTCTATTTTACTAACTGCAATTTTGTTTTTAAATTGCTGTGGGAGACACATTCTTAAGTTCGAGCCCTGCCAAGTAAAACAGTATCCATCAATTTTGGTTTAATATTCACAACTGGTGAGTTTGGCTCTGCTAGCTGTGGCCTGTATTAAGTAGCCGTTGATTAATATCTTGCTCCTGCCAGTGCACACCACAACTGGTACACCAAAGGCCATGGTATGTGCTATCCTGTCTATGGGATGGTGCATGTAAAAGATCCCTTGCTGCTAATCGAAAAGAGTAGCCTATGAAGTGGCGACAATGGGTTTCCTCCCTCAATATCTGTGGTCCTTAACCATATGTCCGACGCCATATAACTGTAAATAAAATGTGTTGAGTGCGTCGTTTAATAAACCATTTCCTTCCTTCCGTTGATTAATAAATCAGTGTTCTCTAATGGAGCAGGGAACATTTTGTTATAAATTTTTATTTTATTAGCAACAGTTTGTGATCAGTTGAAAATTTAGTAGAGTCGTTGAACAAAACAAACATTAACTTTCTATAGAGACACTCACAATAGATTCCTCTTGTCTTGTAGGTTGCTGGATGTGCGTCATTCTCAACTGACAGACACCGAGATTCGCCTCAAGCTTGTCTTCGAGTACATTGACCAGGATCTGTCTACGTACCTAGAGAGGTGCCCGTCGCCTGGACTCGGTCCATACAAAATAGCGGTACGTCCATTTATTAACACGGGTGGATATAGTGGGTGGGGGTGACATCATTAAGATATGTCCACTTACCTAGAGAGGTGCCCGTCGCCTGGACTCTGTCCATACCAAATAGCGGTACGTCCATTTATTAACAGAGGTGGATCTGGAAGGGGGGGGTGACATCACTAGGATCTGTCTACGTACCTAGAGAGGTGCCCGTCGCCTGGACTCGGTCCATACAAAATAGCGGTACGTCCATTTATTAACACGGGTGGATATAGTGGGTGGGGGTGACATCATTAAGATATGTCCACTTACCTAGAGAGGTGCCCGTCGCCTGGACTCTGTCCATACCAAATAGCGGTACGTCCATTTATTAACAGAGGTGGATCTGGGAGGGGGGGGGGGGGTGACATCACTAGGATCTGTCCACATATCTAGAGAGGTGCCTGTCGCCTGGACTCGGTCCATACAAAATAGCGGTATGTCCATGTATTAACAGGGGTGGATCTAGTGGGTGGGGGTGACATCACTAAGATATGTCCACGTACCTAGAGAGGTGCCCGTCGACTGGACTTGGTCCATACAAAATAGCGGTACGTCCATTTATTAACGGGTGGATATAGTGGGTGGGGGTAACATCACTAAGATATGTACATGTACCTAAAGAGGTTGCCCGTCGCCTGGACTCTGTCCATACCAAATAGCAATACGTCCATTTATTAACAGAGGTGGATCGGGGGTGGGGTGGGGGGGGGGGGTGACATCACTAGGATCTGTCCACATATCTAGATAGGTGCCCGTCGGCTGGACTCGGTCCATACAAAATAGCAGTATGTCCATGTATTAATAGGGGTGGATCTAGGGGGTGGGTGTGACATCACTAGGATCTGTCTACATACCTAGAGAGGTGTCCGTCGCCTCTACTCGGTCCATACAAAATAGCAGTACATCTATTTATTAACGGGTGGATCTAGGGGTGGGGGTGACATCACTAGAATCTTTCAATATACCTAGAGCAATGTTCTTCAACAAGACTCTGTCCAAACAGAATAGCAGTATATACACTTTGTCTCAATTGTTAACGGGTGGATCTAGGGGGTGTCATCAACCAGGATCTGTGCACAGATCTGTCCATAGCAGGGTGGGGGATGGGGGGTTTTTGTGTGGATTTTTAAAGATTTTATTTTTGGAATGTTGTTGATATATGTCATTGTGTCTTCCATAAATGTGACTCTTTCATAGCTTCAAAGGCCATGGTAAATGCTGTTCTGTCTGGGGAAAGTGCATATTAAAATCCCTTTCTGGTAATGGAATAATGTGAAATTTTCCTCTCTCAGAATTACCAAATTTTTGACATCCAATATCCAGACCTTGACCGTAACATTTTTCACTGGTGGCCACCCGGGCTACCATATTATAAAATCTGGTAGCCCCCAGTAAAAACTGGTAGCCCCATAATTTTAATACAATAAAAAAAAAATGAGAGAGAATATTTAAATCATTTATTTTTGTTTAAACTGTCATATTAATAAACATGTTTTAGGTTTTTTTTAAATCAGAAATATACCGTGAAATACAAACTTGTATATGTTGATTGCGGAGTAACTGGACGTGTAAAACAAATATATAGTAGCCCTGTGGACTACCAGGTTTAGATATCTGGTAGCCCGAGCAAACATTTGGTAGCCAAAACACCTTGGGTTACCGCTAAGGTCGAGCCCTGAACATCTGGTGATTAATACATCAATGTGCTCTAGTGGTTTTATTAAACAAAACTTTCACAGTTTCATTCCAGCCATTGCTCCACAACTGGCATATCAAAGGCTGTGGTATGTACTACCCTGACTGTGGGATAATATGTTATATGCGGCCTGATGCCAGGGCTTCTAGAATTTTATAAAAATCCACTAGCCATGGGATCAGTGATTTTAAAAATGTACTAGCCATGATTAAAAATTCACTAGCCCTTCTTTAAATAAATACAATTTTACTAATAGTAATAATCAGATATGTCACCTAAAGAGGAAGATAGAGCTTAAAATCTCTTAGATTGGGGTGGAAAGAGGGGGCAGGATATTCATATTTACAAAATATGTAAATGCAGCATTTGACAAGGTTTTTTTTTTCCATTAGCCGTCGGGCTAGTTATAGTAATTATTTACTAGCCCAACACTGAATATCACTAGCCATGGGAGTGGTGCTACCATAATCTAGAAGCCCTGCTGATCCACTGAATAAAGTTACTTGCCATTGCTCCTTCGATAAAATTTATTAATAGTATCCGTAACCTTACATAGCCCAGTGGTAAAGCATTCACTTGATGCGCGGTCGGTCTAGGATCGATCCCCATCGGTGGACCCATTGGGCTATTCTTGTTTCAGCCAGTGCTCCACAACTGGTATAACAAAGGTATGTACTATCCTGTCTGTGGGATGGTGTATATAAACGATCCCTTGCTGCTAATTGAAAAGAGTAGCCCATGAAGTGGCGACAGCGGGTTTCCTCTCTCAATATCTGTGTGGTCCGTAACCATATTTCTGACGCCGTATAACCATAAATAAAATGTGTTGAGTGTGTCGTTAAATAAAACATTTTCTTCCTTTCTTCTTTCACAATTGTAATGATATTGATTTTCATATATGAACAGTACCTATACCTTTTTTTTTCACACATGACAGCTCATTCACTCACTTACTCATTCATTCATTTATATAGTAAACACTGTGATACAATTAAAAGCATACCGGTGTCTGACCTGATAGCCTGCATTGAATCTCATATAACCTAGTTTGTTGAGATTTATGGGTGTCTTTTACTGCTGAAGGTTTTATCCATTATATGACCGGCAAATCCTTGGTATGCAGTAGTCTGTTTGTGGTATATGTTAGCTATTCTTAAGGGTTTATGTAGGACATTGTCAAACATGGTTGTGTGACTTGGTGAGTCATCGGCTTTAGTATTTGAATTAATGTATGAACTAGTGGTTGAATGAATTAGTGGTTGAATGAATGAGTGGTTGAACAAATGAATGAATTTGTGGTTGAATGAATGAATTAAATAATTAGTGGATGAATGAATGCATTAATAGATGAATGAATTAGTGGTTGAATGAATGAATGAATTAGTGGTTGAATGAATTAGTGGTTGAATGAATGAATTAGTGGTTGAACGAATTAATTAGTGGTTGAACGAATTAATTAGTGGTTGAATGAATGAATTAATTAATGGATGATTGAATAAATTAGTGGTTGAAAATGAATTAATGAATTAGTGGTTGAAAATGAATGAATGAATTAGTGGTTGCATGAGTAAATGAATTATTTGTTGCATGGATGAATGAATGAAGATTTGATGAATGAATGAATTAGTAGTTGAACAAATGAATTAAGTACTTGGAAGAATGAATGAAGAAGTGATTGGATGAATGAAGGAAGAAGTGATTGGATGAATGAATAAAGAAGTGATTGGATGAATGAAGAAGAAGTGATTGGATGAATGAAGGAAGAAGTGATTGGATGAATGAATGAATTAATAATTGAAGGAATGAATGAATGACAGATGAATGAATTAGTAGTTGAACAAATGAATTAAGTACTTGGAAGAATGAATGAAGAAGTGATTGGAAGAATGAATGAAGAAGTGATTGGATGAATGAATGAAGAAGTGATTGGATGAATGAATGAAGAAGTGATTGGATAAATGAAGGAAGAAGTGATTGGATGAATGAAGGAAGAAGTGATTGGATGAATGAAGGAAGAAGTGATTGGATGAATGAAGTGAGAAGTGATTGGATGAATGAAGGAAGAAGTGATTGGATGGATGGATGAATTAATAATTGAATGAATGAATGACAGATGAATGAATTAGTAGTTGAACAAATGAATTAAGTACTTGGAAGAATGAATGAAGAAGTGATTGGATGAATGAATGAAGAAGTGATTGGATAAATGAAGGAAGAAGTGATTGGATGAATGAAGGAAGAAGTGATTGGATGAATGAAGGAAGAAGTGATTGGACGAATGAAGGAAGAAGTGATTGGACGAATGAAGGAAGAAGTGATTGGATGAATGACTGAAGAAGTGATTGGATGAATGAAGTGAGAAATGATTGGATGAATGAATAAAGAAGTTATTGGATGAATGACAGAAGAAGTGATTGGATGAATGAAGTGAGAAGTGATTGGATGAATGAAGGAAGAAGTCATTGGATGAATGACGGAAGATGTGATTGGATGAATGACGGAAGCAGTGATTAATTTAGTGACTGACTGGTTGAATGAAAGAATGAGTTATCTAATAAGTGTTTACTGACAATCCAGCATGAATCTTTTTAAAGAATGGAGATGAGGAGGGGCAGTATTTTTATGTATCAACCACTCAGGGTAGGATGTAGCCCAGTGGTAACACGTTTGCCTGATGCACAGTGGGTCTACAATCAATCCCCAACAGTGGGCCTATTGGGCTGTGCCTTATTCTAGCTGGTACACCATGTCTGGTATATCGAGGCCGTGGTATGTGCTATCCTGTCTGTGGGATGGTGCATATAAAAGATCCCTTGCTACTAATGGACTAATGTGGCAGGTTTCATCTCTTGAGATTGTCAAAATAACCAAATGTTTGAAATCCAATAGCCAATTAATCAATCTAGTGGTATTTAAAAAAAAAAATGTTTAAATCAGAGGAATTTATGTGAAATGGAATTTAAATTTATCTATTATGCATAGGAACAAGAATGCAACACTCACCAGGCATAAAATTAAAATTGAGAAATGTTCTGACCCCTGATGAATTAACGAACTTCAAGTGTTCAGATTTGACCAATACAGCACTACCAGCTTTCTAAGCACAGTGACAGAGAAAAGGGGTGAGGGGGGGATGGCCTCCTCTCTCTTCATTTTGCAGCCCTTGCACTTTATACTGACAGACCGGCCTCGGTGATGCAGTGGTTAAGCCATCGGACTACAGGCTGGTAGGTACTGGGTTCGGATCCCAGTCGAGGCATGGGATTTTTAATCCAAATACCGACTCCAAACCCTGAGTGAGTGCTCCGCAAGGCTCAATGGGTAGGTGTAAACCACTTGCACCGACCAGTGATCCATAACTGGTCCAACATGGTTTGTGCTATCCTGCCTGTGGGAAGCGTAAATAAAAGATCCCTTGCTGCCTATTGTAAAAGAGTAGCCTATGTGGCGACAGCGGGCTTCCTCTAAAAACAGTATCAGAATGACCATATGTTTGACATCCAATAGCCGATGATAAGATAAAAAATCAATCTGCTCTAGTGGCGTCGTTTTTTATACTGACATTCCTACATGATTACTTCCAGAACAGTTTCATGGCACAACCAAAAATATTTTTGTTACCAGACCAACCCTAATCTATTTTTAAACCATTACCATGGAAATGATAAAACAAACCCCTAAGAAAATCTACTCTAATGATGATCAGTTAAACATGTATAATATTATCCAAAATAAAATATGTTTTTCCTACGTATCTACCCTATATTTCTTCAGCAAGTTGATAAAAGCTTCTCTCTTTTTATCCTGCCTACCTAATTAATTTATCTTGTTTTGTTTTGACAAAAGGCATCTATGCAGGAATTTTACTGGTGGGGGGGGGGGGGGGGGGGGGGGGGGGTGGGGGGGTTCTAGATGATTCTAGACTAGAATCATTTTCCACCCCCAGAAATTACATTGAAACAAAAAATTTACTCGAGCAAGGAGAGGTTTGGACATTTAGAGTAAAAGAGTACAGTATTTAGTTCAGCTGGTTGAGTGCTCGCATGAGGTGCTTGTGTCGCAGGATCGAACCACCTCAGTGGATCCATTCAACTGACTGGGATTTTTTCATTCTAACCAGTGCACCACAACTGGTCAAAAGGCCATGGTATGTGCTTTCCTGTCTGTGGGAAAATGCATATAAAAGATCCCTTGCTGCTAATGGAAAAATGTAGCATGTTTCCTCTGATGACTGTGTCAGAATTACCAAATGTTTGACATTGAATAGCCGATGATTAATTAATCAATGTCAGCCCTCTACGTTAACTTTCCACCTAGGAGCCGGATGGTGCCTACCTGTATTTTTGATATTAATAATATGAAATGTTTGTCGCCAAATGAAAAAAATGGTCACATATATGCAACCAAATCAGTCTCAATGTAGTGTGCTGAATGTGCTCTAGTGGTGTCGTTAAACAAAACAAACTTTAATTCTTCAACATGTTGAAAAAAGGTAAATAATTCATCCAGCCTACCTAATTAATTTTGTTTAGTTTTTTTGTTATTGTTGTTGTATTGGCAACCAGGCACAAGTGCAGAAAATATTTGCTTGAGCAGGGAGAGGTTTCGAGCCCTGACATCCTCCCTCTGCACATGCTCCTGGGCACTTACAGTAAAAGTGTAATGTCTTTATGAGGATGTTGCATTAATCAGCTTGAGGAGTGTCGTACTGTGTCAGTGCGACCTCAGTGGACATGCATTTTGAACAGTCACACCCACTGATTAAACACTGGTGCATTAAAGTTTTATTATTAACAGGATTACTTTGTCATTCTGTATTTAAGTATTGGGTGTGGTAACATGACCCACCTTTTTATACGCCCCTGTCTATGATGGGTCGTATTATGGTATAGCGTTGTCCGTATGTATGTATCATTGTATGTATGTATGTATGTATGTATGTATGTATGTATGCATACAGGACCATGAAACCTCACATGTAGGAACAACTTAGGATGGCAGTGTATCACATACTATTACTAGGTGACTCTGACCTACTTTTCAAAGTCTACTGCACATAACAGTAAATCCTTGTCCCAACCATATCTTGCATACAGATGCATACAGGACCCATCAAACCTCACATGTAAGAACAACTTGGGATGGTGGTGTGTCGCGTACTATTACTAGGTCACTGTGACAGGGCTTATAGCATGTTTATAAAATCCACTAGCCATGGGATCAGTGATTTAAAAAATTTACTAGCCACAATTAAAAATTCACTAGCCCTACTTTACTTTAAGTTAGTATAATTTTACTAAATAATAGTAATAATGGGATATGTCGCCTAAAGAGGGAGATAGAGCTTAAAAGCACTAACATTGGGGGTGGGGTCAGGATATTCATATTTACAAAACAGAGTTAACTGCAACATTTGACTAAAAAATTCACTAGCCATTGGGCATGACAATAGTAGTTATTTACTAGCCCACCATTGAATATCACTAGCCATGGGAGTGGGGCTACCATAATCTAGAAGCCCTGCTGTGACCTACTTTTCATGGTCTACTGCACATAACAGTAAATCCTTGTCACTGTGATACAAATAAATCTGAATAAATCTATATTCTGAACCTTACAGGAAAATCTTGTTTAGCCTTTGAAGAAGTCAGGACCATTTATTATTTTAAACATTTCACATAATTAGAATTGAATCACACCTGTAACATATTCATTAATATCTATGGTTTTCCATCATACTCCTGACGGGCATATCATATACGTCACCGGTACTCTTGTTCATACAGCAATTGTTTGGTTTCATTTCAACTTCTAAATGCTCCAAAATTTGTGTAGACCACAATATATTTGGGCTGGGATGTCCCCCATCCCCCTGGTAAGAACTAGACCAACCATGGCTGTATGGTTAGTGTTCTAGAAGCCCTGTCTATGTGATTCTATTTGGTATGGGACGGGGCGTAGCCCAGTGGTAACGCTCTCGGTTGATGTGTTCAGTCTGGTATCGATCCCCAGCAGTGGACCCATTGGGCTATTTCTCGTTCCAGCTAGTGCACCACATTTGACATACAGTAAATCAATGTGCTCTAGTGGTGTCATTAATTTGGTATAGTCCAACCGTGGGCATCAGCTGATGAAGTGGGTGTGACTTTCTGCACATTAATGAGACATGGCTCACGGTAACACACCACCACCCTACTTTTCAAAACCTTTATAAAGATTTTTGTTTTAATAAGTTAGTGGAGGGAGTTGGCTTCCTGCACATTAATCAGATTATTGACTCTGGCCTGTAAAGTTATATTGTGTTCACATGTAACTATGTTTATTTGTTTTATTTGTAGGACTTGATGCATCAGTTAGTGGAAGGGGTCGACATTAAGTTTTTTGTGATTTATTTGTAGGACTTGATGCATCAGTGGAAGAGGTTCGACATTAAGTTTTTTGTGTTTTATTTGTAGGACTTGATGCATCAGTGGAAGAGGTTCGACATTAAGTTTTTTGTGATTTATTTGTAGGACTTGATGCATCAGTGGAAGAGGTTCGACATTAAGTTTTTTGTGTTTTATTTGTAGGACTTGATGCATCAGTGGAAGAGGTTCGACATTAAGTTTTTTGTGATTTATTTGTAGGACTTGATGCATCAGTGGAAGAGGTTCGACATTAAGTTTTTTGTGATTTATTTGTAGGACTTGATGCATCAGTGGAAGAGGTTCGACATTAAGTTTTTTGTGTTTTATTTGTAGGACTTGATGCATCAGTGGAAGAGGTTCGACATTAAGTTTTTTGTGATTTATTTGTAGGACTTGATGCATCAGTGGAAGAGGTTCGACATTAAGTTTTTTGTGTTTTATTTGTAGGACTTGATGCATCAGTGGAAGAGGTTCGACATTAAGTTTTTGTGTGTTTTATTTGTGGACTTGATGCATCAGATTGTGGAAGAGGTTCGACATTAAGTTTTTTGTGTTTTATTTGTAGGATTTGATGCATCAGTTAGTGGAAGAGGTTCGACATTAATTTTTTTAAATTTTATTTGTAGGACTTGATGCATCAGTTAGTGGAGGGGGTTGACTTCTTGCACATCAATCGGATCGTCCACCGTGACCTGAAGCCGCAGAATATTCTCATCACCAGTGAGGGTCAGCTCAAACTGGCCGACTTCGGACTGGCGCGTACCTACAGCTTCCAGATGGCTCTGACCTCTGTGGTAACTATCCATGCTCGTTCTTGTAGATTTAAAGGCATATTGTCATAGATCACTGACCTATTTAATGACATAACAAAGTATTACCTGAACAAAAATAATTCGATTTGTCCATAAATGTACTTTATTCATCCATCTTCATAACCACCATACTCCTATTTATTATTGATATTTTGTAAAAAAAAAATTGAATTATGGCAATGGTCCATAATTCAAAAACTAAAATTGCCGAGAGGGTTGACATGGATTTCACTCCATCATGGTTCAGTTAAGGTAATGCGATAGCTAGATTTGGTTTCCAACAATTAATGTAATTTTTATTTATTATTCATTTTTAGAGAAATGAGGTCCTTAAATCTGTGACAGTATGCCTTTAATCATTCATTGCTATGGTTTCCACGAATACTTGAGTATCCGTACAAGTGGCTTATTTTTTTACCGGCTTCGGTGGCGTCGTGGCAGGCCATCGGTCTACAGGCTGGTAGGTACTGGGTTCGGATCCCAGTCGATGCATGGGATTTTTAATCAAGATACCGACTCCAAACCCTGAGTGAGTGCTCTGCAAGGCTCAATGGGTAGGTGTAAACCACTTGCACCGACCAGTGATCCATAACTGGTTCAACAAAGGCCATGGTTTGTGCTATCCTGCCTGTGGGAAGCGCAAATAAAAGATCCCTTGCTGCCTGTCGTAAAAAGAGTAGCCTATGTGGCGACAGCGGGTTTCCTCTAAAAACAGTGTCAGAATGACCATATGTTTGACGTCCAATAGCCGATGATAAGATAAAAAATCAATGTGCTCTAGCGGCGTCGTTAAATAAAACAAACTTTTTTTTTCCCGTACAAGTGAGAATATGTAGAGCATTAATTTCAGCAGTAACTAATCAGCAATACAAGTTATATTATATGATCATGTGCTAGTTTCTCTGTTTAATCTGGCCGTATGTCCGTCACAATACTGAACGCATCAACCGGTTTCTAAATGCAATACAATGGCATGATTTGGCATCCATGTTCAGCGCTGGAATTAAGATGCATAATACTATTTTACTTTATTTCTTAGTCTCATTATCATCTTGTGTAAGTGTCGGGTACTCAGGTCTGGGTCGAGTTTGACCCTCAAATACAATATTTTGGACTCTGGAGGACCTATTCACTGCACTTTTCATCTCTTTATTTTGTGTTGTTTTCTCGAAGTAAAAAGTAGAGATATAGGGACATTCAAACCTGTCTAAAGCGGTCGCACAGGGGAGTAGAGAAAAATAACCGCTTAAAGACAGGTGGCTGCTGATTACAGGTTGCCACATATAGAGTCTTTAAAACGTATGTATGTTGTTGTTTCTGGGTTTTTTACCATTTATGCTGCTAATTAATGGATATGTGCTATAAATCAACTTTCATCATGTCACCTCCTTCAGAAATAATATAATATGTCTTCTATATTTGTAGCTTGTTATGACGATTACCTCTGGGCGAGCAGAACAATTCACCTAATTGTCTACTAAACTTCAAAAATTGCAGAAATTGTCAGTTATTTTAAAAAAAAGAGAGTCAATTATTACATGAAATTATATCACCAAATTATATCGCCAAACTAAAATAAAATTAGCTAACTGCTTTCAAAATTCGCAATTGGCTAATTTGGTGAGTGCCAGAGCTAGTTGTGATGTATGATAATTAAGTCGTAAACTTTTGTTTTTAGGTTGTTACATTGTGGTACCGAGCTCCAGAAGTTCTACTTCAAGGCCAGTACGCGACCCCTGTTGACCTTTGGAGCTGTGGTTGCATATTTGCTGAACTTTTCAACCGGCGTCCACTTTTCTGTGGCCAGTCTGACATAGATCAACTCATTAAAATATTCGAGTGAGTTTGGGTTGTTGTTTTTTTTGGGGGGGTGGGGGGGGCCAAAGCAGTTTTAAGTTTTTCATATTTGAGTAACATTTTGTTTTTTCATTTTCAAGTAAGTTTTAAGTTTTTCATATTTGAGTGATATTTTGTTTTTTATATTTGAGTGAATTAAAAAAAAATCTAAGTAAGTTTTAAAGTTTCATATTCAAGTGAATTTTTGTTTTTAATATTCAAGTCGATTTTTGTTTTTCTACTTGTTTAGAGATCAGTGTTTTAAAATGGAGGGTATTTTAGGATTGTCCATGGTAGATAATTTCAAGAAATATTGAATAAAACTTTAAACACTGGTCACAGATATGTGTACTCACTGATACAGCAACAGGCAGAAACTGAGAAAAACACAGACAGACGCACACATCCACATGAACACATGCAGACATCCGACCTCGCAGTTTAAGGGGAGCCATCACTCTCGCTCACAATCACTCACCTGAGACTGGTTCAAGGAGAGTGATTTGTAGCTCCCCTTAGCATGTGAATTTATATGGTATCAATGTGGTAAAATCTTTAATGGCTCCCCATAATCTGTTGGAGGAGCAATTAACTGAATTGTTTTCACACACACACACACACACAGAGACACACTCTCACTTGCATGCACGCACACACGCACAAGCACATACATAAACACAAACACACTCACATACATACACAGATTAGGATCGATCCCCGCCGGTGGGCCCATTGGGCCATTTCTCGTTCTAGCTTCTGCACCACAACTTGTATATAAAAGACTGGCATGTGCTATCCTGTCTGTAGGATGGTGCATATAAAAAATCCCTTGCTACTAATGAAAAATGTAGCAGGTTTCCTCTCAATGACTATATGTCAATATTACCAAATAGCTGATGATTAATAAATCAATGTGTTGTAGTGGTGTCTTTAAACAAAACATACAAACTGATATTGTACAATATGGTAGATTTTTAAATGGCTCCCCACAAACTTATATTGTACAATATGGTAGATTTTTAAATGGCTCCCCACAAACTTATATTGTACAATATGGTAGATTTTTAAATGGCTCCCCACAATCTTATATTATACAATATGGTCGATTTTTAAATGGCTCCCCACAAACTTATATTGTACAATATGGTCGATTTTTAAATGGCTCCCCACAAACTTATATTGTACAATATGGTCGATTTTTAAATGGCTCCCCACAAACTGATATTGTACAATATGGTAGATTTTTAAATGGCTCCCCACAAACTGATATTGTACAATATGGTAGATTTTTAAATGGCTCCCCATAATCTAAGTTTGAGGTGCAGTTAACGTAATTTGTTTCACAGTGAGATCTTCACATACACACATGTACACACACAACACACGCACATACATACAAACTGACACATACACACATGTACACACACAACACACGCACATACATACAAAATGACACAGACACACATTTCAAGAACACATAGACACAGACAGACAGACAGACGGGATGTTAAACATGCAGACAGGCATTAAGAAAGAAAAAGAAAGAAATGTTATATTTAACGATGCGCTCAACACATTTTATTTACGGTTATATGGCATCGGACATATAGTTAAGGACCACACAGATATGAGAGAGGAAACCCGCTGTCGCCACTTAATAGGCTACTCTTTTTCGATTAGCAGCAAGGGATCTTTTATATGCACCATCCCATAGACAGGATAGCACATACCACAGCCTTTGATGTATCAGTCGTGGTGCACTGGCTGGAGCGAGAAATAGCCCAGTGGGTCCACTGACGGGGATCGATCCCAAACCGACCGCACATCAAGCGAGCGCTTTACCACTAGGCTACATCTCGCCCCCACAGGCATTAGAGTGATAATTGTGTTTTATTTTTCAGAGCCATTGGACTACCTCCACAGTCTGATTGGCCGGATGTCTCGTTACCATGGACATCATTTAAGAAAGTGCCACCGAAACCTTTGGAGAAATACGTTCCTGAAATAGATCACAAAGCTAAAGATCTATTGGAGGTAGGTGATAATTACAGCAGGGCTCGAAATTGACAACAGCATGCACCATCCCATAGACAGGATGGCACGTACCACGGCCTTTTTTTTGTAAAAGTCATGGTGCACTGGCTGGAGTGAGAAATAGCCCAATGGGCCCACCAGCGGGGATCGATCCCATACTGACTGTGCATCAAGCGAGCACTTTACCACTGGGCTACGTCTTGCCTTCCTGACCTATTTTAAAGTTATTTAAAAAAGTTTATATAACTTTCTACATTCAAACATGGGCAGGGACGGGACGTAGCCCAGTGGTAGAGCGTTCGCTTGATGTATGGTTGGTCTGGGATCAATCCCCGTCGGTTATTTCTCATTTCAGCCAGTGCACCACGACTGGTATATCAAAGGCCATGGTATGTGCTATCCTGCCTGTGGGATTCTCTGAGACTGAAAATTACCAAATGTTTGACATCAATTAGCCGATGATTAATAAATCAGTGTGCTCTAGTGGTGTCATTAAACAAAACAAACGTCTTCTTCCATTTTGTTTTCCTTTCTTTACACATTTAAAAAAAATTCATAATTCACAGATACCCTGTTAAAATCAGTTTATCCCATTCCAGGAAAAAAGGAACAGGTGGTCTACATGACCAAAAAAAAAAGTTTTTTTTCTAAACTTATGAATAACAATTTCAAATAACCCGGAGTTGTTAAAAAACAGTATTTGCATAACATTGAATATTACAGGTCTTTGAAAATTGTTTCGTTTGTGCGTTGCTCACGTAAATTTAATTTTGTGTAACGTATTTTTTGTTCGCGCAAAATTTGGAGCACCATTTACATGTATATAATGGGTCACGCAACAAGGAATTGGGTTACCTGGATTTATTTCTGCGTAACCGATAAATGGGTCACTCATATTCTCAATTCTCAGAGACCTGGCCCCGTGCTTATAAAAGTTAAAGTCTAGACTTTAATAAAGTCTGGGCTTTATTAAAGTCTACTCTTTAAGTTTTATAATCACGGGCCCTGATATTAGATCTTGATAAAGCGTGAAAGGTAGTGATTCTGTAAAATTTTATTTTTTGAATTTTTATTTCAGCGACTTCTAACTTTCAACCATCATCGTCGAATCACTGCCAGTGAAGTGCTAAATCATGCCTATTTTAAAGAGGATTTGGACAGTATTCGAACCTCCAGTTCCCTCTCGACGTCGGAGAGTGATTCTTTCGATACGGGGAGCCGGTCTGACACACCCGTCAGCAAGTAAAAATTATGGCCTCCATTTCTTTTTTTCACAGTCTTTGGATGAACGGGGACGTGACACAAGTAGACGTAAATGGTTTCTCTGTGTTTCAGTTCAGAGAGTGATTTCTTCGATACGGGAAGCTGATCTGACACACGACCGTCGGCAAGTAAAAACGATGGCCTCCATTCCTTTTTAACAGTTTTTGAATGAACGGGGGCAGAAAACAAGCAGAAGTCAATGTTTTCTCGGTGTTTCAGTTCAGAATTTCAGTTCTCAAAGTTGATGTTAGCATTCAGTGTTCATAACAATTTATTTTTGTGCTGTCATATTTCTACTAGTATTAATTAGTTCCTTTACACAGCTTTCAGGGGTCTAGCTTGGGATTTCCAGGTGGTACGCAGACTTTTTCGACGATAGAATAAAACGCTATTGGCATAGAGCATACACGCATTTACATCATATATTTTAATAAAAAATCAAAAATGTGTAATCTCAAGTGGTATGTAGCTGCGTACCTGTGTATATAGAAGATAGGCCCCTGGCTTGTGTATAAAAGTGCTGTGAGAAAATGTATGTAGCTGCGTACCTGCGTATATAGAAGCTAGGCCCCTGGCTTTTGTATAAAAGTGCTGTGAGAAAATGTATGTAGCTGTGTACCTGCGTATATAGAAGCTAGGCCCCTGGCTTTTGTATAAAAGTGCTGTGAGAAAATGTATGTAGCTGCGTACCTGCGTATATAGAAGCTAGGCCCCTGGCTTTTGTATAAAAGTGCTGTGAGAAAATGTATGTAGCTGCGTACCTGTGTATATAGAAGCTAGGCCCCTGGCTTTTGTATAAAAGTGCTGTGAGAAAATGTATTTTATCCGAAGCAAACTCCATTTAAAAGATTATATATTCTCAAATGCTGTTTGCTTCCATGTTTTAAAAAATGGATATTCAGATACATTTTCTGTACAGTTACTTTATCGCTGTTAGGGATGCAGAAACTGCCTTCTGAAAATTGCGAGAACGATAATTACGTTCGCACATCTCTCACGTACGTCTTATTTTGCATAACCCATTTTTCGTTTGTGTATTAAATTTAGTATGTCATTTACATGGTTATGACAGGTTATGTAAAAATAAAATAAATGACTATTATTATCCACATAGTTCAAGATATTCAGGGAAATATAATCAGTATGACATAATGATTTCACATACACCATGAATGACGTAATTTTGTGAAGCGAAGTCATAACTTCATGTAGCTTCCTCAGTGTAAATGCTTATAAAAAAAATGATGTCATTTCGGAAAATGTTGTTGTTTTGTCGTCTCTTTTAGTTACATTTCAAACGTTTTAACATGGTCCTTAGCGTGTTATTCATAAAAATTATATTTTGAATAATGTGGATAATAAAGAAATTATTACACATGCGTGTGAATCGTACTGATTTTACGAAACTTGTGTCAGGATTCATGTATTACCGTTGCTCTCGCTTGCGTAATAAAACAATCCTGACACTCGTTTCGTAAAATCAGTACGACACGCAAGCTCGTATAATAATCTCTATTTATGATTTATGTCAAATTTCAATACTTAGAGGTCGGAGTTCATTACACAGTTTTTAAATAGACGTGCTGCGCAAAAAAAGTATTTTATCCAAAGCAGACTTCTTTTAAAGATTGTAGTGATAGAAGGTTTTGATCAAACCTCAGATGTGACAGAAGTTTAGATTTACAGATTTTGTATTTTAAGCAAAATAAATTTATGACATTCCTGTGAAATAAATTTTCTTTGACTATTTCAACCATGATTCTTAAAGAGTAGCATTTAAGTTACATCAATATGATATCATCATGTTTATAAATGGTAGATGAATTCTCCTAATGTGCACTTGCAGTAGACTTAAAGAGAAGCATTTAAGTTGCATCAATCTGATATCATCATGTTTATGAATGACAGATGAACCCTCCGAATTTGCAAATGCAGTAGACTTGAAATAACCATGCACTGTAGACTAGAACAAAACGAAAACCTTTGTATTATGAGAATTCATATTTTATCTCATACATGTGTATGTTTTTGATAAGCGTGCTACATAAAATACCAGATTTTTAAACTGTTTGTATATAATTGTATTGTAATCTCTGCACTGCCTTCTTGGGCCAGAGTTGTCCCATTTTCCCCGTGATTTTCGAAAAGAAATTATGATGGGGAAAATGAACACAAAAGCTTTTGTATGTTATTTTTAAAGCAATTGTTTGTAAATATTATTAGTGCCTGAAGTCAAGTTTTGTTTTAAGAAATTGTGTGGCCTTGAAAAATATTGATAGGCCTGCCTTGAGAATATTGATAGGCCTGCCTTTGCAAAATATTGATAGGCCTACCTTGACAAAATATTGATAGGACTTGAGAAATATTGATACTTGTAGTTACAGGCAGCAATAGATGAATTGTTATAAAACAAACGTGTAATCTAGGAGAAGAACGGCTTGGTTATAAATATTTTTAAAATGTTTTGATGAATTTTTAACATTTGTCATATTTTATTTTTGCTACACTTGAAATTAAAGATACTGCACTTTTTAAAATCATGTTTGATTTGTGGCCAGTATACATAGATTTGTGAATGTTCTATTTTTAAAATAAATTGTTGTCTGTTTTGTTAAACACAGCATTCCATTTATTTGGTCACAATGTTTTGTAAAGTAAAAAATTGCAGAATAAGTCAAATCTATGCCACCGATTACTTGCAGCTCTAAAGAAAGGTTAGCTTCTCTCATACTCTAGATTATGTCATAATAACTATTGTTAGATTGTCCGGGTCTCAAAATACAGGGATGTGAGAGCTATGCGGAAATGTGCTTTTCCATTTCATCTAAAAAAACAAACAAACATGATGTTCAATACTGTTCACCACACACGGTTCATTTGCATGTTTTCACGGTTTAAAGTTTATGATGTGTGCCTTATATTATAAGTTATAACCAGTTTAGATTTGTTAGCACTGAATGCAATTTTTGGCAGTTCCAGGGGTTGCAAATAACACTTTTCCTTCAGGGGCCCTTGAGCGGCCCCTGGACCCCGCCCACAGTAATCTTTTTTGTTCCAGTCCCTCCACATCCCTGAAAATAGGAAGTAAAATATAGCCTCCTGTTTTTTGGGGTTTTTTTAAAACCTGCAAGCCAAATAATATAGCCTGCTAAGAGAAAAATATGGCCTGCAGGAAATAGAGGCAGCACTGGGTGAGGGGAGGGTTAGGGTTTTAGACAGGGTAAAACAGGTATGGAGCCATACCCAAAAATATTTGCAGATATGTTTTTTTTAAGTTAACCTTTTGACAAAATTAATTACTCTTGTCAGTAAAGTATGATTTTCTTAACCCTAACCCTAAACGTAACCCATTTTCTTTCTGGGGAATCTCTCCTCCCCCCCCCCCCCCCCCCCCATACCAGCTATTGACTATAACAGATTTTGTGTCTTGAAAAATTACTTGAACATTTGGTGGGTTTTTTTTTTTTTAGCAGATGGATTTTTATTTCACCAGCAACGGTAGTTTAAAAAAAAAATAGACTGCTTTTTACAGCCTGCTATTTTGAGCCATTGACACATAATAGCTGTAGTTAAAAATATGCTGGGGTGTGGTTAATTATTTCCTTATCAATCTTTTTTAATATTTAGAAAAAAGATGGAAGAAAAGGGAAATAATTATGGCTGTGAAAAGGAAGAAATGGAAATTGGTTGATTTGGTATTAATTGTTTAAGACTCCAGCAAATAATTATGGGCCAAATTTTTGAAGCCTGTTTTTTCTTAAACGCGGGTGTTTAAGCATTGTAAATGTATGTAGTTACACGCGTATGAGACATAAACAGACTGTATATTCGGTCGTAAATTTTTATGATTGTCCAACATCTTACAATATATCTAATGTAAAACATTTACTCGTAGAAGTATATACTTTTGATACTGAGATTTTGGGATGACTTAAACCAGTTTAGAATTATTTACTAGAAAGAACACACTGCCATTTTTTAACATCGAATGTATAGACCCAAGCTCTTCAAAATACATCATTGCAGTTGATCCGCTTTGTGGTAAAAAAAAAAATCATTTATGTACATGTTCGCTAGTTTACAATTTCATCATTCATCAAAACCAGTGGAGCATGAAAATCATCTACAAGTATTATGATCTTTATATTATGATCTTTATTTCTCCCATCCCTAGCCATGCAAGACAGGCGTATTCCATGACATCGGCCCATGCGGAATAAATCAGTCTTGCATGACCACATGACTTCTGTTGTTTGAGCTGATATTAACATTGGGTGACGTCATGTAAAGGGCAAAATAACGCAAGAAATGCTTTTTATATTTCATAAAAACAAGGAAAACTGCTGCCATAATGAAATTATACTATCATTTTCGGTTTATACTTTCAGTATAAACCATTTTTGGGTACAATCTTTTCAATGGTTATGATTATTTTATTGTAAGCTAAAAAATGTAGGTTTTTCATGTTTTCCCAAAATGCTTGTTTTTCATCTACTGGATGGGAGAAAAATAATCCTCTATTATGTATCCATGTGGGATAGGGCTATTCTACCCTCGGGTACATAATATGATGTCCCCGACAACAAATTATATACCCTCGGGTGGAATAGCCCTGTCCCACATGGACACATATGAAGGATTCTTTTAATGTGGACTAGTTTCATGTAAGTTACCCCAGTATTTTCAAACATGCACTATTCTGATTGTCATTTTTTCATGCATGCAAATATTAATAAATAAATAGAAGTTTACAGTGACATACATGTATGTGTTTCATCCACAAAGTAGGTGAACTGCTATGGTTTAGGTTGAAGACCTTGAATACGCTTGTAACAATGACAAGTTGATTGTTAACTACATTTTCATTGGCCAGTAACATGAAGTCGGCCATCATTAATCAATTATGCATGTCTAGCAGCATGAATATTCATAAGAAATATTAAAATGTTGATCTCTTGTACACACCATGCATTTTCAGCAAAAAAACGAGAAAACCTATATTAAAAACACCAGTATTTTATTAATGAAATGTTATTGATTTACACAACATTTGTAAACTGCCACTTAGTATTCACTATTTCATTAATAAATATTTGTATTATTTTTCTAAACTTGTATATAATTCCTAAAATTGTCCATATATTTTGTATCACTGCCTTCAATATGGCTCCAACCGTATATGCATCTAGATGTACAGCATTAACCATCATATCCACTTGACCAATGTGCCGATGCACTACTGCCTTGTAGCAAATTTTATATCAGAACAAAAGCAATGGGAGAAAAAATTATAAACCTATATAGTCTGTGTACGTGTATTATAGTGTATACACCAGTAAACATTGGCATGTATGTGTAGCCATTTGTTTTTTGTCAGACTGGTTTTTCTGTTAGCTAAGCTAAAGTAAAGAGCAACGTAAGACCAGTCTATTATATGCAGCCTTTTTTTTTTTGTCAGACTGGTTTTTCTGTTAGCTAAGCTTAAAGTAAACAGCAACATAAGACCAGTCTATTATATGCAGCCATTTGTTTTTGTCAGACTAGTTTTTCTGTTAACTATGCTAAAGTAAATGGCAACGTGTGGTTGTGGGTAATTTTTGGCATGCTTCCATCAGAGAAGTTCAAGCGTGCCTGTCGTGGGCACAACCTCTTGACTTCGCCAGAGAGTTCTTTCCATTGAACTGGCCTCGGTGGCGTCGTGGTAGGCCATCGGTCTACAGGCTGGTAGGTACTGGGTTCGGATCCCAGTCGAGGCATGGGATTTTTAATCCAGATACCGACTCCAAACCCTGAGTGAGTGCTCCGCAAGGCTCAATGGGTAGGTGTAAACCACTTGCACCGACCAGTGATCCATAACTGGTTCAACAAAGGCCATGGTTTGTGCTATCCTGCCTGTGGGAAGCGCAAATAAAAGATCCCTTGCTGCTAATCGGAAGAGTAGCCCATGTAGTGCCGACAGTGGGTTTTCTCTTAGAATCTGTGTGGTCCTTAACCATATGTCTGACGCCATATAACCGTAAATAAAATGTGTTGAGTATGTCGTTAAATAAAACATTTCTTTCTTTCTTTCTTTCCATTGAAACATGAGACCAGTACATTTATATGTAGCTATATGTTTTTGTCAGACTGGTTTTTCCATTAACTAAGCTAAATTAAATAGCAACGTTTGAAGACCAATCCATTATATGTAGCATCCTTTTGTTTTTGTCAAACCGGTTTTTCCATTAACTATGCTAAAGTAAATAATAAACATTAGACCGGTTTTCTTTCTGTAGCTATTTAATCTGTTGTGAAAAGTCAAAACTACTTTAACCTTTGGGTGACTTTTAATTTTAAGACAATTTTACTTGGATGTTTGCTATAGACACATACATTTATGACAAGCAACAGTGTTTTTTAATGTCACACATTTATTCCTAATGCGATGTAAATTATGATAAGATAGCACAAACTTTCAATGTTGTGTTATACCTGTGTTTAATATACTTATGTGGGAAAAATGGGGTTTTTTAATCAGAAAGACAAAACATAGCATTTTAATCATGCTACATATTTCTACTTGAACCAGGGTTTCTGCCAGAGGGTAAAACGGGTATGGTGCCATACCCTTTTCTTTTTTTTAAGCTAATTTTTTGACAAAATTAATTACTCTTTATCATTACTGTATGATTTTCTTAACCCTAACCCTAAACTTAACCAGACCTGTCAACCTTTAGTCAAGAGAAAGCAGGAGGTGTGTGTTGAAAAGGCAGGAGATTTGGTCAAAAAGCAGGAGATTTTTTAAATTCACACAATTTAACCCAAAATCGCAAGATTAAAAAAAAACATTATTACAATAAGTTATATGAATACTTTATAATGTCATATATACTTCTTAACTTTAGATCTTGGCATTAAAAAAAAAAATTAAAAAATATTATTATTATTATTTTTTTTTAAGTTTAAATATTATTATGATTTAATACATATTTAAAAAAAAAAAAAAAAATTATCCAAAAATGTTAAGAACATGAACAAGAAATAAAAAATTTAATTAGTACATTTACGGTATTACACTTACAGCCTTACAGGTTGCGTTACATTATCATTTGTGGTTAGTGTACCAAAGACAAATTTATATAAATCTTATAAATTAATATTCAGTTTTTACCATAATGAGGAACGGTGGCGTGGTACTGATTTAAAATCATTATAATGATGCAATAAACATTGTATTTTCATTAATCATAAGTAAAACCGCATTACGGACATCGTGTGAAATATACCGGAATTATACCCATTTCCGTGAGTAACTTTATGTCATTGTCAAACAACATTTTTTAATTGTACAAAAATAATTTCTTGAAGTGTACCCTTATAACCAACATTTTACCGCACAAACATACAAAATTAACTGACACAAGTATGTTTATACAGCTAATTGGTCTTTTCGTTGTCTTGCGGTGACATGTGATTTTAACATGCATCGTGTGTATCGCTGTCAAGTCGGGAGTCTGGCAGTTCAGATTTGTCATAGTTGCATTATGTAATCCAGTGGGAAGACATTTTACAATTCAGAGGTGTTATTAAAAGTAAAGTTTGTTTTATTTAACGACGCCACTAGAGCACATTGATTTTTAATCTTATCATCGGCTATTGGAACTAAATTGGATAGTTTTTTTTTTTTTATATGGCAACACTGAATGCCAATACACAGCCTGTTTAATTAGCGGCAACACGCTTCGTAGCCATTACGATGACAACAAACATTATAATAACACATCATTTTATAAACTCCATGTGCTTTTTTAACAATATAAATAGGCTATCCCACAATTCTCACTTCGGCAAAGGTTAAACAGTCGGGACAATTCGGCCTGTTACATTCTCGGAAACCGAAAGTAGTCGACATTTTCCGAATGAGAAAAAAAGGCAGAGTTACTTCCCTTCTGTTATTTTGACAAAAGAGGATCGATTTTATTTTTATGCTTACAAAAATGTCATTTAACAGGAGAAACTGTCTCCCGCACAGGTGAAAGGAGATTTGATCAAATACCGGGAGACTCCCGCGGAATCCGGGAGGGTTGACAGGTCTGAACTTAACCCATTTTTTTCTTTTGGGGAGGTCTCTCTCCCCCCCCCCCCCCCATTGACTGTGATTGCATTCAATTCAATAGCGCCATACTCAAAAATTTCTTTCTGGCAGAAACACTGACTTCATAATTCGGACTTAATGGTGACACCAATAGCAGTTGCCATAGCTACTATATAAACTGCTACAGGTCAGTCTTTACCGATGGCAGTTGTTTGTCGCTGGGTTAAAAGTATTGCCATCAACTGAAGTGATATTTGGTTTTTAATTTTGTATTTATTTGTTGCAGAAGTTACTGGTTTAACGTTGCTATGGGCAGGATCAAAATTGCCGATGGTGAGCATGTTGCCTATGGCAACAGCCTAAAACTTCAAAATTGCCATACACGACCAATTCTTACGACTGAGGCCTACTATGGTAACTGTTGTAATGAAGCCTTAAAAATCAGTGTGTATCTGGGAACGTATCCCAAAAATTAAGTAGGCTCCCCCCCCCCCCCCCCTCTTTATTTTAACTCGGGGCGAGGCGTAGCCCAGTGGTAAAAGAGGTCACTTGATATGCGGTCGGTCTGGGATCAATCCCTGTCGGTAGGCCCATTGGGTTATTTCACGCTTCATCCAGTGCACCACGACTGGTATATCAGTCTGTGGGATGGTGCATATAAAAGATCCCTTGCTATTAATGGAAAAATGTAGTGGGTTTCCTCTCTAAGACTATATGTCGAAATTACCAAATGGTTGACATCCAATAGCCGATGTTTAAAAAAAAAACAATGTGCTCTAGTGGTGTCGTTAAAGAAAACAAAATTTTAACTCTTTTTCTCTTGCATGTTAAAAAAAAGTAAATACACACAAATGAACTTAGTTTGACACCCAGTAGCCGTTAAATTGTTCATGCTAGGGTGTTAAATTGTTTTTGCTAGGGTGTCGTTGAACATTCATTCATTCATTCATTAATGTTTGCTCCCAGAAACACTTTTTTTTTTATATATATGCCTCAGGGCTTGCTGTGGGTCAGCAGAAACATTTTGTGTATATGCCTCGGGGCTTGCTGTGGGTCAGCAGAAACATTTTGTTTATATGCCTCGGGGCTAGCTGTGGGTCAGCAGAAACATTTTGTTTATATGCCTTTTGTTGTGGGTCATGCCTCGGGGCTAGCTGCCTCAGTGGGTTTATATGCCTCAGCAGAAACATTTTGTTTATATGCCTCAGGGCTTGCTGTGGGTCAGCTGTTTATATGCCTCAGGGCTTGCTGTGGGTCAGCAGAAACATTTTGTTTATATGCCTCAGGGCTAGCTGTGGGTCAGCAGAAACATTTTGTTTATATGCCTCAGGGCTTGCTGTGGGTCAGCAGAAACATTTTGTTTATATGCCTCAGGGCTTGCTGTGGGTCAACAGAAACATTTTGCCCAATTATCTACTAAACTTGAACTATTTCAGAAGCAGTTATTTTCTAACAAAATATCAATTATTACATGAAATTAATTTGCCAAATTAAAATAAAATTCGCCAATTTGTTTTTGAAATTCGCAAATGACGAATTTTGCGAGTGTCAGAGCTAGCCGTGATATGCCTACTGTTAATTATAATTATGTTAAACCCGGAATAACCAGTAGTTGAAAATATATACAGTTGTTGTTAAACAAATATTCCATTCATCCAATTGGTTTTCCTTTAAATGTTTTCTGTTTAGCATTTGGGATCAGTTATCTATATACATTATCATTATGTTTTATTACATGTATCACAATCACCATTTTTGAATTCAACAATGTGCTGGGGGGCATTTAACATTCCTTTCTTTTAAAAAAACTAATTGTGTTTGAACTGTAAATTGTTGTGAACCCCCATGAAAAATCAACCATAATTATTTTTATACTATAAACAATGCAAATCGTGTTGTGTTTTTATCAACATTTATGTTTTAATTTGGTTTGATGTGATGTGTTTAAGTGGAGTTCTTAGTTAATCAAGATTTTCAATCAAAATATTTTTATGAGATTTTTAGTTTGTTCCCACCGTAAGTCTGGACTGTTCTAGAAATAATTATATGTGTGTTTAGGATCATTAGAGTTAGGGTTCGAACTAAACGACTGTACTGACAACAATTCAGGGCTTCTAGAATTTTTACAAAATCCACTAGCCATGGGATCATTTAAAAATTTACTAGCCATGATTAAAAATTCACTTGCCCTACTTTCTTTACTACAATTTTACTAATATAAATAATCAGATATGTTACCTAGAGGGAGATAGCAATTAAAAACACTAAGGTTGGGGTTTGGGTGCAGAATATTCATATGTACAAAATGTAGCATTTGACAACTTTGTGTTTTTTTCACTAGCCGTCGGGCATGGAAATAGTAGTTATTTACTAGCCCAACATTGAATATCACTAGCCATGGGAGTGGGGCTACCATAATCTAGAAGTCCTGAACAATTGCCATAGTGACAATAAGAATTGACATAGTTCCAGGGTTTTACCGATGGCATTTTTTTCCGGCAGGTAGATAAAGATTACAGCCATCAGTTGAAGGAATAATTGTATCTTTTTAAGTTGTTTGTTACAATAGTTACTGGTCTAAATTTGAAAATTATCAAATGATTGACATCCAATAGCCGATGATTAATATTATAAATCGTTGTTCTCTAGTGGTGTCGTTAAACAAAACTCTAGTTACTGGTCTAGATTTGGTGTAGGCAGTCTCAAAATTGCTAGTTTCATCTGACAGTTAAAGTTAGTTTTGGTTTCTTTAACGACACCACTAGAGCACATTGATTTATTAATCATCGGCTGTTGGATGTCGGACATTTGGTATTTTTTACATATATATAGTCTTAGAGAGGAAACCTGCTACATTTTTTCCATTAGTAGCAAGGGATTGTTTGTAGGCACCATCCCACAGACAGGACAGCACATACCATGACCTTCAATATACTAGTCATGATGCACTGGCTAGAGCAAGAATTAGTCTATTGAGCCCACCGACGGGAATTGATCCCTTGACATACAGTGTATCAGGAAAGCACTTTTTGACATAGGGCTTTTTAATCCAGTAGCCCATAGGTTATTGGACCTGTATTTTGTTGTAACCTGTACATGGCTTACCAGACACCGTGCTTATTTCGATGCCTGCGTTATATTTTTCTACATTTTCCTGAACACACGTCAGATTGATATGCCTGCAGGTGTCCAATCGTGCTCACGCCCATCAACATTTTTTAATCTGCTACTCGTAAACACCCTGAGATTGAAGTCAATAAAATTTAAAGGTGCAGACCCTAGTTTTAACTCGCCAAATGGACACTTAAGTTTAGTTAAATCTACAAACCTGTAATACATCTGGATAAAGTCACCACAGAGTGAAACAAGAGTCTTGATGTTGACACTGTGAAATACCCTTAAAACAGACTAGAACTCAGACTCCATAACCGTTATATCTCAGATGCACATGCGTTATTAAAAAAGATGAAAAATGCATTTTGTAATATTAAAAACACCAAGATGACCGGAAAAACTTTGGATGTTCGGAAATGGAAAATCTAAACAATAAAATCTTAGTAATGACTGATTTCAGTTATAATTTTAAAAAATGGCTCTGATAGTGAAAACTATGCTTTAGTGTTTAAAAATTAGAGTGTGTCACTTTAACACCAGAAAAATAAACACACAAATTTTACATCCAAGTAAGCACAACTGTAAACCTAGAAAGCACAGATCTTGTACATGTATGTTTTTTTGCACACCTGCACTAATTTATGTACATAAAATCATATTTTATTTATTAAGAGCTAAAACTGCCATGGATTTTAAAACAAAATGATGTAATGTGTGTTTATTTCATAATGAATAGAAGAAAAAGGTGTTATATCTTGTAAACCAATCTGAAATTGGATCTTACAGTTAGCAGGGCTCGAAATGGCCTGTGGCCAGGTCGCCAAATGCGACCAAAGTCCTGTTTGGGCGACTTAAATATTCAAAAAAATAATGGCAATAGTCGCCCAAATAATATTATGTGGCGATCTTCATTAGAGATATAACATATGAGTCACTATTAATATTTGTATTATGCATTAAAATAATGCTCGTGGTTCTCTTACCATAATTTGTCAACATCCATTATTAATTTTTTGGCCACCATATTTTTGTGTGAATTTCGAGCCCTGGTTAGCTATGCTTGGTTTAACTGAGGGGAGCCAGAGTACAGTCATGTCAGGTGACCTTTCAGTTGACCAATCAAAACGTGGCTTACAGGAATCTGCCAACAGGGCAATGTGTTTTGAATGGTTAGCTCGAGTAATAAATTATGCCAGAAAGATAGGCATAAAGTTTGTTAGCATAGTGCATTGTAAGATTGGATTTCAGTAAAACTCACTTAGTACTAATAACTATAAATGTGTGGTAAATTGTTAATATTTTTGTATCTAGTGTAGTGCTTGATTCGGGCATACTTTAAAAGTAGTCTCAATTGTAGTTACATTTTTACATATTTTAATATTTTAGTTATTTTGCATATATACATTGTACATATATGTACAGAATTTGTTTTCAGCTATAATTTAACAACAGAATTTCTCATAATCTAGTTACTATTATTTAATTAAGAATATCTGTTCTATTCAAAGACTACAATTATAAATGGCTGTAATTTCATTTTCAGTTGGAATTATAAAAATTAGAATGTAAAAAAAATTCTGAATTCTGAAAAATAGTTACATCAAAATTCAAACTGTTACAACATGCTTGTTTTTTGTAGGGGTTTTTTGGTCTGGCTTTTTTTTCTTTTTTTTGCAATGGGAGGGGGAAGGATTTTGTTTGTGATACATTGTTAGCTGTGTCAATAACAGACAAATTATTTGAGTAATAGTAATAGCATTCTTTCTGATGCTATATGTATTTTGTAACCATGACAACAGATTCATAGTCACCTTTTATATGGAAAATTGTGGCCACTGGCCACATTGAGCAGGTTTTGTTATACAAGAGTTAAAATATATAGTAAACTGTAAAATGCTTGGTCATGAAGGCAGGTTTGACTACTGGTACATTAAAAATAAAATATAAAAATGTACTCATTTGTAGTAATATTGCTATTTGTTGGTTACATATATAATGTACATTATGTTTTAAGTGTTTGAAATAGTCTCGAATGCTGCTTACTGTACATGGGTAAAAAAGTAACAGAGGCAAAAAACAGGTTGCATTATGAAATTTAAAAAAATAGATTGAAGTATACATGTATATGTTTACTTTATAGGCGTGACCGGCCTCGGTGGCGTCATGGCAGGCCATCGGTCTACAGGCTGGTAGGTACAGGGTTCGGATCCCAGTCGAGGCATGGGATTTTTAATCCAGATACCGACTCCAAACCCTGAGTGAGTGCTCCGCAAGGCTCAATGGGTAGGCGTAAACCACTTGCACCGACCAGTGATCCATAACTGGTGCAACAAAGGCCATGGTTTGTGCTATCTTGCCTGTGGGAAGCGCAAATAAAAGATCCCTTGCTGCCTATCGGAAGAGTAGCCCATGTAGTGGCAACAGCGGGTTTCGTCTCAAAACCTGTGTGGTCCTGAACCATATGTCTGACGCCATATAACCGTAAATAAAATGTGTTGAGTGCGTCGTTAAATAAAACACTTCTTTCTTTCTTTCTTATAGGCGTGAAACTGACCGAATTGGCAACTATCGTACTACCAGCTAATTTTGGATTTTTATATTTATAGAAATGCATCCAAGCATGAAAACATTTCATTATGAAATTTTTATATCTTTTATCAAACTGTTTTTGTACATGCAACAGAAAAATAAGTGTCAGAGATTCAAAATATACTCATTTGCCCCTGGATCAAATATTTTAGTGCATGCATATGACATACATTTTCCATTACAGTTTTTTTAAAATGGATTAACCTATATTTTATGCATGCAGCAGAATAGAAAAAGTTGTAAAAACAGTGTACTGTTCAAGAGTTATTCTTAAATAAAAACAAGTTTTAATGTCATTCAATACACCATTTGATAGCATTTTCCATTACAATTTTTAAAAAGAGATTACCCCATGTTTTATATATATACATGCAGCAGAATACAAAAAATTGTAAAAGAATTTGTATTTTCTAAAGAGTTATTCTTAATTAATGTCACTCAACACTATTTGATACAGCATTTAAATGTTTTTATACATATTTTAGGTTTATCCTTTTTATTCTTCAAATTTTGTGTTTAAAGGTTTACCGAACTTCATTTAGTAGTATATTGGTAGGTATTTAAAAAAAAAAAATGTCAAAAATCAAGAACGTCTTTTTAAAAATGACCAAAAAGCCTCAGAAAATAATAATTGCCTTGAAACCAGCAGTGTTGGAACATTTTTTGTCCGATGACCACTTATGTGTTCATATTAAAAATGTGGTTCCAGTGTATTTGTGTTCATATTTTGCATGCTAAATGAAAATTATGCCATTCATGTTTTAGTTAAATAGGTGAACAGCTGAATTTTTTAGTCTTGTAATGCCCACACCTGTCTGTATGTCATAGGGACCATTTTATGTTGATCTCCGATTTTTATTAAAAGCAAAAAGAAATTATTAATTTTAATTAAATAAATTTTTAAAGTAATACATGTTTTGTTATTGATTTGTGTGTGTGAATGGTGTTGCGTGTATGGGTGGAAACAGAATTTCTTTTACGAAGTGGGTGCATCATAAAAAAAAAAAGAAGATACAAATACATAGATATAAGTAGCGCACCCCCCCCCCCTCCTACACACACTTACTTGAATTATTATGACTACTTACATGTACTTGAAGATGAAAATGTACGTTGTTTTGTCCTGCTCTGTGTAAACGAACATTCTGAGAGTTATTGTTAGTGTTAAAGCAATGTGTCCCCTGTCAGGGCCCAACACATTTTTGTATCTCCTAACTTCAAGAGACATAACTCTGAAACTTGGTCTGTAAAATAACAAGATAAAGCTATCACAAAATTTCAGCTCAATATTTTTTTAATTTTTTTTTTATTATTATTATTATTATTATTATATTATTATTATTATCCCCAGAGCAATATAGCCATGCCATGGTTCAGCTCAGTATCTTAAGGCATTGTGAAAAAAAATACCCAGAAAAACATTTATTACATACCTTATTATAGTGATAGACATTTTGAAACCGTGTGATAAATTTATTTTGTATTGCACATATGTGCAATCTGGACCGGAACTTTTAAATGGGGAATTCCCTTTTTATTTTTACTGCAGTTAGAGCCTTTTATTTACAGACGTCATATATGATTTACAAATGACGTCACATCGTATTTGAAACATTACACAAGGCTGCCGCAGAGTATGAATCTTAGCGTTTAGTAAATCCATGGAGTTTTGATCATAGATTTAACAAAGTGTTGTTATGTTAAATTAAAAAACATTTTTGTAAAACATAAAAGGTTTGTAATAAGTACAGAACTTCACGTTGTTTTTGCTTCCTATTTATTGCACTAGTTATTTTGCGAAAGAACATACCATAGCAGTCTTATATTCTTGTGCAAAATAAACTCCAATAAATAGGAAGCGAAAAAAACAACGTATGTGAAGTTTTGTTTGTATATATATATATATATATATATGGGACAGACAGAAGGACAGATGAAACCTATAGTCCCCTCTGGTTGGACCAGTATTGAACTAATAGAGATAAAAATCTGGCTTAATTGTACCCCCACTGAAGATAGTGTCCCCCAAGTAGAGATTGTGCCTCCCCCACCACTTAAGATATTGTGCCTATAGGCCTGGGGCCTAATTCACTAAACTCTCTCAACTTTGAGATCTCGCAGTGCAATGCTAAAAGACTTGCTGTCTAGCAGAGTCTAAGAGAGTTTTGTGAATTAGGTCCCTGATCTACACAGATAAAGATCGCTTCAGGTATCTGTGGTATAATCAATGAACAACAAAAAAGTAAACTAGAAATAAATTTATTTCATATATATTTTAATATTCACATGTTTATGAAATTCACAACATTTAAAGTTTTATTGGTATGATATCACAGTTTTCTATCTATAAGTCCCCTTCTCAGTTACTTCCACAGTGAAGAAATAAAAACTGCTGTGCACGTTTCACAGGGCTAATGGAGTGTTTTATTTGTCTTTTTGTCCAAAGTTTAATTAACTGGAATAAAAGTAGAAGGAATATGTACTCAAATTGGTCGGGGTGAAAAAAAACCCCAACAAATTCACTATCACTTGAAATAAAGACACCCTATTCAAAATTTGTGTTCCTTCCGTCATTTAATGAAAATGAAAGTCTACTAAATAAATACACTAAAAAAAAAAAGATTACAAAATCCACATCCAGCAACATATAAACACCATTTTGAATATTTAAAGTTCCAAAACTTTTCACTTTATTTCCAAAAATATTCCATATCAACTAAGACTTCTTTAATATTTGTTGATAACTGATTTAATAAGATATAATGTGGATGTTTTTAGGACCAAATTCTGATGGTGGTGTCACTTCCACCAGACACCATGAAGTCTCCACTCTTGTCAAATGCCAGACACTGGACAGCATCTTCGTGACCAATCAGAGGTGTCACCTAAAAATAGCAACCAATTGTTTGTCAGTATACTAAAAACAAATATCTTTTGTGACCAATCAGAGGTATCACTTAAAAAACAGCAACCAATTGTTCTTCAATATACTAAAAACAAACATCTTTGTGACCAATTAGAGGTAGGCCTATCCTAAAAGTAACTAGCACATTATGTGTATGAATATTACGCAGATTATGTATAAATTTATTTCTAGTTATACAATTTACTAAATATCACTAGAAAACTTAATTTTATCCTTTGATATGATGCAGAAAATGATCTCATTAAGTAAAACATGATGGGAACAAAAGAAACAGATTTTTGTTTGTTTTATTCTATAATGGTCACAAATGTATAAATTACCATAGCTTTGCTATTTTATGCAATTTTATACAAAGTACAACTGTTATACATTGATAAAATTACAAGAAATGACCCCCCAAAATTCCTAATTATATGTAGTATTTTATGACACAAATTCTGCAAAGCAAACCTGCAGCACAGATGTTGCATCCGTAACTCCCACTACTAATATTACTGCCACCACTGCCATAACTCCCACTACTAATATCACTACCACCACTTCCGTAACTCCCACTACTAATATCACTGCCACCACATCCGTAACTCCCACTACTAATATTACTGCCACCACTGCCGTAACTCCCACTACTAATATCACTATCACCACTTCCGTAACTCCCACTACTAATATCACCACCACCACTGCCATAACTCCCACTACTAATATCACTACCACCACTTCTGTAACTCCCACTACTAATATCACGACCACCACTTCCGTAACTCCCACTACTAATATCGCTACCACCACTTCCGTAACTCCCACTACTAATATCGCCACCACCACTTCCGTAACTCCCACTACTAATATCGCCACCACCACTTCCGTAACTCCCACTACTAATATCGCCACCACCACTTCCATAACTCCCACTACTAATATCGCCACCACCACTGCCGTAACTCCCACTACTAATATCACCACCACCACTGCCGTAACTCCCACTACTAATATCACCACCACCACTTCTGTAACTCCCACTACTAATATCACTACCACCACTTCTGTAACTCCCACTACTAATATCACCACTTTCGTAACTCCCACTACTAATATCACTACCACCACTTCTGTAACTCCCACTACTAATATCACTACCACCACTTCCGTAACTCCCACTACTAATATCACGACCACCACTTCCGTAACTCCCACTACTAATATCACTACCACCACTTCCGTAACTCCCACTACTAATATCACCACCACCACTTCCATAACTCCCACTACTAATATCACTACCACCACTTCCGTAACTCCCACTACTAATATCACCACTTCCGTAACTCCCACTACTAATATCACTACCACCACTTCTGTAACTCCCACTACTAATATCACTACCACCACTTCTGTAACTCCCACTACTAATATCACCACTTCCGTAACTCCCACTACTAATATCACTACCACCACTTCTGTAACTCCCACTACTAATATCACGACCACCACTTCCGTAACTCCCACTACTAATATCACTACCACCACTTCCGTAACTCCCACTACTAATATCACTACCACCACTTCCGTAACTCCCACTACTAATATCACTACCACCATTTCCGTAACTCCCGCTACTAATATCACTACCACCACTTCCGTAACTCCCGCTACTAATATCACCTACCACCACTTCCGTAACTCCCACTACTAATATCACCACCACCACTTCCGTAACTCCCACTACTAATATCACCACCACCACTTCCGTAACTCCCACTACTAATATCACTACCACCACTTCCGTAACTCCCACTACTAATATCACCACTTCCGTAACTCCCACTACTAATATCACTACCACCACTTCTGTAACTCCCACTACTAATATCACTACCACCACTTCTGTAACTCCCACTACTATTATCACCACTTCCGTAACTCCCACTACTAATATCACTACCACCACTTCTGTAACTCCCACTACTAATATCACTACCACCACTTCCGTAACTCCCACTACTAATATCACGACCACCACTTCCGTAACTCCCACTACTAATATCACGACCACCACTTCCGTAACTCCCACTACTAATATCACTACCACCACTTACGTAACTCACACTACTAATCTCACTACCACCACTTCCGTAACTCCCACTACTAATATCACTACCACCACTTCCGTAACTCCCACTACTAATATCACCTACCACCACTTCCGTAACTCCCACTACTAATATCACCTACCACCACTTCCGTAACTCCCACTACTAATATCACTACCACCACTTCCGTAACTCCCACTACTAATATCACCTACCACCACTTCCGTAACTCCCACTACTAATATCACCTACCACCACTTCCGTAACTCCCACTACTAATATCACTACCACCACTTCCGTAACTCCCACTACTAATATCACCTACCACCACTTCCGTAACTCCCACTACTAATATCACTACCACCACTTCCGTAACTCCCACTACTAATATCACTACCACCACTTTCACTATGGTCCTGTCTTGGACAGAGGAGCCGGCTGAGGCCGACACCTCTGTCCATGACAGGCGTGCACTAAAACCGCTTGCTCTGAATGTGCATGTTAATCCCTATAACAACATAACGTTTGACTATGTACCAGTGGCGTAGTGTTGGTTGCCAGTGCTCAGGGCCAGTTAAGTATTGTGCCCCCTAACTAGTGGACCGTTAGCACTCTCCAAGTCCCTTCCGCCAGTCCAGAATTTTGTGTCCAGGGCAAATGCCCTGGTGGCTCCGACCACGCTACACTACTGCTATGTCCAACTACGATGTCACATACCTGTGCATTACTGACTTCATACATTTTAATTGTACTGTCATTACTGGCCACAGCAAGAATCGCACCTAGAGAAAAATGGAAAAACCCCAACATATAACAAGAGAGAGAGAAGAAAAAAGATACATATGAATATGTCACAATTATGAATATTTATTTGAATGGATATGAAAAACAAATGTGCAACAAAATAAAGAGAAACAAAATGATAATAAAAGAAAATATTAATACTGAAGAATTGAACCCTTGTTAACTACTAAAGCCAATGACCTAACCACTACACCACTGAAGCCAGGATTACCACTAGTATTAATCCAGGCTTTAAGCCGTCAACCACCCTTGGTGGCACAGTGGTTAAGCCATCGGACTACAGGCTGGTAGGTACAGGGTTCGCAGCCCAGTACCGACTCTAACCCAGAGCGAATTCTTAAGGGCTCATTGGGTAGGCGTAAGGCCACTACACCCTCTTCTCTCTCACTAACAATTAACAACTAACCCACTGTCCTGGACAGACAGCCCAGATGGCTGAGGTGTGTGCCCAGGACAGTGTGCTTGAACCTTAATTGGATATATAAGCACGAAAATAAGTTGAAATGAAATGAAATTAGCTGTCTTTCACAAAATCACAAAATGGAAGTTAAACTTAAATTTGGCAAATATATTTCTATATTAATTGGCGAAACGGCTTATTTACAAAGCCTCATATATGTTTTTTTAAATGCAGGTGTTTAAGCATTGTAAATGTTTGTAGTTATACACACGTAAGACATAAACAGGATTTGTAAATTCAGCGCTTACTCTTTGTAGAGCTACAGACGTTGTTTGTTTTTTGTAAAGTTTATTCTCCAGAACAACATAGTAATGTTAGGGTTGGGGACCCAAAAACCATTAATTAAAAATTACAAAAAGTTTGTTTTCTTTAACGACACCACTATTGGATATCAAATATTTGTTAATTTTGAAAAGTAGTCATCAGAGGAAACCCGCTACATTTTTCCTAATACACCAAGGGATCTTTTGTATACACTTTCCCACAGACAGTAAAGCACATACCACGGTCAGGGCCATACCCTAATCAAAATTCTAGGGGGGGGGGGGGGGGGCACAAATGAAACACTATACAAATGAAACCCCTAGATGTGTATGCTATTTTCTGAAGTAAAAAAAAAAGTGAGATTCTCAGGGGGTTAACGAGGGTGTCCGGTTTAGAGGGGTTTCACTGTCTTTTGTATCCTGCTGAGACCTTCGTAATGATTACAAACCTGATGAGTCGAATGAGACATGGTTCGCTGCGTGTGGTCCCAGGTCAATGCTTGTCATTGGGGCAATGGTTCGTACATCCCACAGCTTGATAACTCCGTAAGAATCGCAAGACGCCACAGTGTTACCCTGAAACAACGTACAGTACAGTTTACCCTATAATTGGGACAATGGTTCGTACATCCCACAGCTTGATAACTCCGTAAGAATCACAAGACGCCACAGTGTTACCCTGAAACAACGTACAGTACAGTTTACCCTATAATTGGGACAATGGTTCGTACATCCCACAGCTTGATAACTCCGTAAGAATCGCAAGACGCCACAGTGTTACCCTGAAACAACGTACAGTACAGTTTACCCTATAATTGGGACAATGGTTCGTACATCCCACAGCTTGATAACTCCGTAAGAATCGCAAGACGCCACAGTGTTACCCTGAAACAACGTACAGTACAGTTTACCCTATAATTGGGACAATGGTTCGTACATCCCACAGCTTGATAACTCCGTAAGAATCGCAAGACGCCACAGTGTTACCCTGAAACAACGTACAGTATAGTTTACCCTATAATTGGGACAATGGTTCGTACATCCCACAGCTTGATAACTCCGTAAGAATCGCAAGACGCCACAGTGTTCCCCTGAAACAACGTACAGTACAGTTTACCCTATAATTTACCCATATTTTATCAATGTCATAACAGGGGCGTCAGAAGCGATACAGCTATGGCCGTACCACTTTTTTGGCCAGGAATGGTTTTTTCTCTTCCGGTACTTTTTGGGCCAGGAACGTTTTTTTCTCTCATCATATACATTGCTTTCATGGCTGTACCAACTTTTAATTGTTTCTGATGTTCCTGCATAAAACCGTTTGATATTTATCATTATTAACTTGGTTAATGTTTTGCTGTCAATGGGTCATTTGTTCACAGCGAACAAGACTTGTATATCCGAGCGTAACCTTTTGATGAGATTTACGTGTACTGCGTGATGTCAAACTACATTTGTGCAAATCGCGATGATGTCATATTACCAGTGAGGCAACTTCAGAAGTTTGATTTACTAAATACTGAATTAAAATGTTATTTTACAAGTGTTATAGGATAAATAGAATTCACTGTTCGTGTTTTTTAATATGTAAAATATCAACCTCATCTAGTTAATCGGTATTTGTCTCAACAGAGCCGCGACAAATAACCAATTAACATAGACTCTGTTGATATTTTCCATACTAAAAAACCACTAATGATGAATTCTCTATTTATCTGAAACATAAAAAACCACTAATGATGAATTCTCTATTTATCTAAAACATAAAAACCCACTAATGATGAATTCTCTATTTATCTGAAACATAAAAAACCACTAATGATGAATCCTCTATTTATCTGAAACATTAAAACCCACTAATGATGAATTCTCTATTTATCTAAAACATAAAAAACAACTAATGATGAATTCTCTATTTATCTAAAACATCAAACTTTCTCTTATCAGGCACGGATCCAGATTTTTTTAATAGAGGGCCCAAAAGCTGTTCTTGTTTTTGAAAATAGAATTTAAAGGTCCTTGACAGATGGGCAGGATAAGTTTGCATTTTTTGTGTATTCTGTAATATATATTGTTTGATTAAAAATAGGAGGGGGGGGGGGGGTGGTGGGCCCCTTGGACCCCGCCTGAATCCGCACCTGCTTATACAAATTAAATCCCCGAGATGTGTATGCTATTTTCTGGAGTAAAAAAAAAAAGAACTGGTTGGAACGAGAGAAAAAAACCCAATCAGTTGAATGAATCCAGACATTTATAGGAAGGAAATGTTTTATTTATATGACGCACTCAACACATTTTTTTTTTCTCGGTTATATGGCGTCGGACATATGGTTAAGGACCACACAGATATCGAGAGAGGAAACACGCCGTCACCACTTCATGGGCTACTCTTTTCAATTAGCAGCAAGGCTTCTTTTATATGCACCATCCCACAGACAGGATAGTACATACCACAGCCTTTGTTGTGGAGCTCTGGCTGGAACGAGAAATAGCCCAGTGGGCCCACCAATGAGCATCGATCCTAGATGGATCGCGCATAAGGCGAGCGCTGTACCACTGGGCTACGTCCCGTCCCGTCCCCACATTTATAGGAGACTGTTGTAATCAAATGGTGTAAACAGTTACAGTGAGTAAATGTGACGAAAAAAACAGTCTGGCAAACCTGTTGTACAAACATGATTCAGAAATTAGTCAATCTAACTTAACCCCTCGTCTCATAAGAAAGACCAACCTTCATATTAAATACCGCCTTGTTTACAGAATGCATGTGTCCGTAGAACGTTTGTGCACACAGGCCCTGGAAAATGAAAAAAAATATGTCATCAAATGGCAGTAACTAAACAATTAGCGAAATAACTGACATCTTTTACTACATTTTCAGATATAAATGTTTTTCAGAAGCATGAACACAACTCCGCCATGCTAAAGTAAATGGCTTTAAGTGGTGAATTAATGACTGTGAGAAAAATAACATTTTGATTTCATTCATTTCAACTTATTTTTGTGCTTATATCCAATTACTGTTCAAGCATGCTGTCCTGGGCACACACCTCAGCTATCTGGGCTGTCTGTCCAGGACAGTGGGTTAGTGATAGAGAAGTCGGTGTAGTGGTCTTACACCTATCCATCGAGTCGTTAAAACTCGCTCTGGGTGGGAGCCTGTACCGGGCTGCGAACCCAGTACCTACCAGCCTTATGTCTGATAGCTTAACCACGAGTTTTACTCAGGGTAACCAAACAATTGGTCAGGTGAATATAGTTCTCGTAACCGATGAGTTATGACTACCTAATCCTAAAACACTTGTACTACGGCTCTGTGCTACATTGGCGGTTCAAAAACAAACTGATTTTCACTTTCATTACTGATATATGATACTTTTAATTTTAGAATGTAATTGTTCACCATGTAACTGATTGGCGGTTCTCGTGATTTTAAAGTTGCGTAACTGAACAAGTGAACAGAACAATGGTTCTCGTGAAATATTGTGCCCTGCATTGATTTATTAATCATTGCCTAATATTGGTGTCAAACATTTGGCTATTCTCATATATACGTGTAGTCTTAGAGAGGAAACCCGCTATATTTGTCCATTAGTAGCACGGGATCTTTTATACGCATTTTCTCACAGACAGGAAAGCACATACCACGGCCTTTGACCATGCGAAACAATAGGTCTGCAATAAACTGCGTTACTAATGGTTTGTTTAATTAAGAAAACTATTGGAAATGCCATCACTATGTGAATACAGATGAAGTAATATGCAGACCCTCTCAAAACCCCAATGATTTATCAATCGCTTGAATAAATATACATATTTGATGTTACCGTAGCACGAAGAATCGCTTGAATAAATATACATATTTGATGTTACTAAGAATCACTTCAATAAATATACATATTTTATGTTACTAAGAATCACTTCAATAAATATACATATTTGATGTTACCGTAGCTCGAAGAATCGCTTGAATAAATATACATATTTGATGTTACTAAGAATCACTTCAATAAATATACATATTTGATGTTACTAAGAATCACTTCAATAAATATACATATTTGATGTTACTAAGAATCACTTCAATAAATTTACATATTTGATGTTACGAAGAATCGCTTGAATAAATATACATATTTGATGTTACTAAGAATCACTTCAATAAATATACATATTTGATGTTACTAAGAATCACTTCAATAAATATACATATTTGATGTTACTAAGAATCACTTCAATAAATATACATATTTGATGTTACTAAGAATCACTTCAATAAATATACATATTTGATGTTACCGTAGTACTAAGAATCACTTCAATAAATATACATATTTGATGTTACTGTCATACTAAGAATCGCTTCAATAAATATACATATTTGATGTTACTGTCGTACTAAGAATACCAAGAATTATACATACTGTTCTTGCGTCCCACAGGGAGAGAGTTTTGTCTGCTGACGCTGTGAGGAGAATATTAGAAAAGTGGAGGAACTCTATGCTGTTCACTGAATCTGCATGACCACGCAGTGTGTACCGACACCGCAAACTGAAAGAACAATTTTTAAAGATCAAGGATATAATAAATTTTTATGTGCTTTAAGGAAAGGAAATTCATTGTGTCCACTATTCACTTGAAACTGATGTTAGCTGAAAACATACGGACAGTACTTTAAAATCATTAGACCACTACCGATCCAACTGGAGGGGACTATAGGTTTCAACTCCGTCCGTCTTTCTGTCTGTCTGTCCATCCGTCTGTCTGTCCCACATATAGTTTTCCGGATGTTTTTTTCAAAAAGCCTTGAGATATTTTGCTGAAATTTTGTGTATGGCTTTACCATGTACTGACACAGATCAAGTTTGACTTTCATGGTGATTTACCCATTTCTGAAAGCGTTATGGCCCTTGAACTTAGGAGATAAGAAAATTTGTTTTCTGGATGTTTCTCTCACGGTGCTTTGAGATATTCAGCTGACATTTTGCATGTACTGTTACAGATCAAGTTTGACTTTTATGGCAATTTATCCATTTTCACAGAGTTAAGGCCCATGAATTTAGAAGATACAAAAATTTGCTGGGTCAGTTGGGGGACATGTATTGCTTTAACAGTACTCTCAGAATGCTTGTTTAGGTTGTCTAATGCAGTGGCATGTGACATGGGTGTAATTCATGCACACATGTATCTTCTTATGCACTGATATATGCACAGTGCTGTCAAGTCTCACATATCCGGCGTGAAACTCACGCATTTGAACGTCGTGTCACGCTCTCACACCGATACATGATTTTCTCATGCATTTTAAACATTATAGCAATTTTTTTTATACACATATATTTTTTGTTGTTCATTCAATCTCGACGACCAACAAACAAGCCTGTGGCTGCCGGTCGGACCAGTTAAGCATTGTAATGCACTAAAATTATATAATAGGTGTCCACGTCGTTTACTGGTCAGAATCTCGAACACTGACCAATTGTCTGCGTGCTTATTTCCCCCGCCGGTTTATTCGGATTCACAATGTCAGACTCCGATAGTTCAGATTCAGACAAGATCTCACTCCTTGTGAAAGTTCCCACTTGAGAGATCTGTATGCACAAGACACTCACACGCAAACACACAAACAAAAACACATATGTACACAATCACATACACATACTACACACACACAGACACACACATACTACACACACACTACACACACACACATACTACACACACACACACACTACACACACACACACACACACACACTACACACACACTACACTACACACACACACACATACTATACACACACACTACACACACACTACACAGACACACACTACACACACACACTACACACACACTACACACACACTACACAGACACACACTACACACACACACTACACTACACACACACTACACACACACATACTACACACACAGACACACACACACTACACACACATACTACACACACACACACACTACACACACACACACTACACACACACATACTACACACACTACACACACACAGTCACACACACACGCAGTCACACACACACACGCAGTCACACACACACACACAGTCACACACACACACACAGTCACACACACACTTAATAATTAAATGTTGTGAAAGATTATCTTCCTACCTGTTTAGATCCCAGACTTTTGCCGTGTTGTCCATCGAGCTGGATGCAAGGAAATCTCCACATGAGTGCCATGAGCAGCTCCATACTAAAAATACAATAACAATAAATCATTATTTGTACCATTTGACAAAAACATTTTGATATAAAGAAATTTAAGGTTAGACTTTTGCTTTGTTTAAAAGTTAAAAAGTTTGTTTTGTTTAACGACACCACTAAAGCACACTGCTTTGGATGTCAAATATTTGGTAATTTCATCATATAGTCTTAGAGAGGAAACCCGCTACATTTTTCTATTAGTAGCAAGAGATCTTTTATATGCACCATGCAAGTGCAAGGACGATGTTTTTGATTGCGTAAAATGAAACTGCACTGAATATTTTCGCTTGTCCACTGGACAACCGCTGGGGTACATTTCGCTTGTCCGAGAAGGTTTTCACTTGTAAAGTTGTTATTGCGAACACTGTAAAATGGACTGACCCGCCAGCGAGTGGTCGGTGAATGTGTGGACACATTCCGCTTTGTTGAAATCCCAAATCTTCACCGTCGTGTCACCGCTGGTGGTCGCCAACTTAGCCCCTCTGAAACAAAATGGAATGAATGAATGAATGAATGAATGAATGAAAAAAACAAATTAAATACTTGTTTAATCAGGGACCACTGGTGGTCGCCAACTTAGTCCCTCTGAAACAAAATGGAATGAATTATTCAATGAATGAATGAATGAATGAATGAATGAATGAATGAAAAACAAATTAAATACTTGTTTAATCAGGGACCACTGGTGGTCGCCAACTTAGCCCCTCTGAAACAAAATGGAATGAATTATTCAATTATTCAATGAATGAATGAATGAATGAATGAATGAAAAACAAATTAAATGTTTGTTTTAATCAGTGACCACTGGTGGTCGCCAACTTAGCCCCTCTGAAACAAAATGGAATGAACTATTGAATTATTCAATGAATGAATGAATGAAAAACAAATTAAATGTGTGTTTAATCAGTGACTACTGGGTGTTTGACATAATTGGTACAATCTACTGCGACAGACACTTGGTTTAGAATGTGAGAGAAAAAAAGGAAAGGAACGTCTTCTTAATGACACCCCTGCACATTGTTTAATCAGAATAATCTTATGATGAATCGAAGTGATATCTCCCATGTACATGTGTATGGTCTTCACCCTGTCGTGTACCGATAAGAATGGGAAGACACCCCCCCCCCCCCCCCCCCCGACAAATACTGAGTTCTTACGATGGATGGAAGTCACAGCTAGAGACCCAGTCAGTGTGCCCCTCCCCAGTCATGATGATGTCACCACTAGGCACCGCCCACATCTTCCATGTATGGTCATCACTGCAGCTTGCAAGAATCTGCTTACGAGGATGTAGAGCTAATCTGAAAAACAAACAAAAAGAAAATAAATAAAAATTAATATGTGTCCCATCTTCTATCACTTCTCCCTCCCTCTATCCTCCCCTCCCTCCCTCCTTCCCTCCTTCCCTCTGTCTCTCTCTGTCTCTCTCTCTCTCTCTCTCTCTCTCTCTCTCTCTCTCTCTCTCTCTCTTTCTGCCCCATCTCCTCCATATTTAAGTCTCTAATTTAACTATGACAATCTACAATCTCCATGACATTGTCACACTGTTTTCAATTTTCTGCGACATTTATTGTCATGGGACCTGCAATATTTATATTACTTTTCTTGATCATTTATTAATATTTTTTAGAATACTGACAAATTAAACTCTTCTTTTACACATTAACTGCAAAAATACCTTGCATGCTATTTTTCCATGGGCATATTTCTTTTTTTGCCATTGACATTTTCTTAATCACCAGGGTTCTGTACCTCTCCCATCTCTCTCAAGGGAGGGAGTTAATGTGAGAACATACTTTTACACAAAAAAGCTTTGCTTTTATGGGAGAAAATAGCAAAAAAAAAAAAAAAAAAAAAAAAAAAAAAAAAAGAGAAAATATATTAAAATGTTGATAATTCTGATTTAATTAATTAATCCTAATTCATTTCTTTTCTTACCCACTTATGGGATGGGCGTGAGCCTGGAACGTGTTCGACAGTCTGAATCCACCGGTGCGTGTCAGGTGACTGGACGGCGATTTTGACATACTCAGGTACGGGTTTACACCAGTGTCTACAGGGAATTCAGAATCCTATACAAAAAAACAACAACATTAAAACTTGAGAAAAGTATGTTGTATTATTGTTACTTAAACATCAGAAAATAACCCTTAAACAATAAAGTGAAACCTGCTAGATTTTTTTTTTTTTTTTAGGATTCCACCAGAATCATAAACATGATTTAATACAGATATTTTGGGAAAGAAAGAAATGTTTTATTTAACGACGCACTCAACACATTTTATTTACGGTTATATGGCGTCAGACATATGGTTAGGGACCACACAGATTTTGAGAGGACACCCACTGTCGCCACTATATGGGCTACTCTTTCCGATTAGCAGCAAGGAATTTTTTATTTGCACTTCCCACAGGCAGGATAGCACAAACCATGGCCTTTGTTGAACCAGTTATGGATCACTGGTCGGTGCAGGTGGTTTACACCTACCCAATGAGCCTTGCGGAGCACTCACTCAGGGTTTGGAGTCGGTATCTGGATTAAAAATCCCATGCCTCGACTGGGATCCGAACCCAGTACCTACCAGCCTGTATACCGATGGCCTAACCACGACGTCACCGAGGCCGGCAGATATTTTGGGATTCCGTATCACAATCTTACGCTTCAGACCCAAAATCTGGAGTTCGCAGAAGCACGGAATCATATTAAATTAGCAACCTGCTTTCTTTGTAATATTCACAAACCATAGATAAAAGCAGGGTTGCATGGCATAAAGATAAAATGATGGTGTTAACTATCGATTTAGAAATTTTAAATATTTCATATATTTCAGCCTATATGTTAAGTTTTCCCACCCCAATCAGTGCCACATGACTGATATATGGAATGCCATGGTATGTGCTGTTTTGAACGTGGGAAAGTGCATATAAAAGATCCCATGCTAACAGACAAATGTAATGGGCTTGTAGCCCAGTGGGAAAACGCTTGCTTGAAGTGCGGTCGGTGGACCCATTGGGCTATTTCTCGCTCTAGCCAGTGCACCACGACTGGTATATCAAAGGCCATGGTATGTGCTATCCTGTCTGTGGGATGGGGCATATAAAAGATCTCGTGCTACTAATGGAAAAATGTAGCAGGTTTCATCTCTATGACTGTCAAAATGACCATATGTTTGACATCCAATAGCTGATGATTCATAAATCAATGTGCTCTAGTGGTGTTGTTAAACAAAACAAACTTTCTTTCCTCTGAAGACTGTATTTCAGAATTACGAAATGTTTGACATCCAATAGCCGATGATTCATAAATCAATGTGCTCTAGTGGTGTTGTTAAACAAAACAAACTTTCTTTCTTTCCTCTGAAGACTGTATGTCAGAATTACGAAATGTTTGACATCCAATATAGCCGATGATTAATTAATCAACGGGCTCTAGTGGTTGCATAAAACAGAACAAACTTTAACATTTTTTTTTTATGCTAAGTCTGCTGTAATTGTTCAGGAATGCCATAATACATAACTGTCCATGGTGACCGATATTTTGATCCTTTCTCTATGGAATTCAAAGGAATAAAAAGACATTTTTAAAAATTTAGATAATAAGAATGGTAGACAGAGGGAGATAGATGAGAAAGATGAATGAAAGTGTGAGCCAGCTTTGACGGGATTTGAACCACTGTCATCAGCTTGACTGTACAGGTGGAGTAGTACAGTACAGTAGTTGATATTTTAATGATCCATACTTTTGGATGTCTCTTGTAGTCTTCAGGGTACTGCTGTACGTCTTTCACATATTTCTCTCTCTCTGCTCGCAACATCTGCTGAGTGGGGCCCGGATCGGTCTGACTCGAGTCGAGGCTGCCATGTTGACATGTGTTGTCTGTTAGAAAAAAACAACAAAATACAAAAAACATTGTAAATATAAATAATCTTGATATAATTGTAGTAGAATCTCACTGTGTCGAACTCGGCAGGGTCGAATACACCGCAATGCTTGAACCAAAACCAAAATCCTGTGTTACACTTACAGAATGTTTACCTAATGGCTAGATCTAACTACCCGATGCGTCAAACAGTTTCTCGAGCATCAACGGTGTTCGAGCCGACGGGATTCAACAGTACAAACGTTTTTGGGGACAGGATTTAGCTCAATCAGTTGAGTGCTCGCTTGAGGTGCTTGCATCACAGGATTAAACCCCCTTTGTGGATCCATCCATGGATTCCTTTTTTCCTCAATCCAACCAGTGCACCACAACTGATCAAAGGCCATGGTATGTGCTTTCCTGTCTGTAGGGAAGTGCATATAAAAGATCTCTTGCTGTGTTAGAAAAAATGTAGCGGGTTTCCTCTGATGACTTCGTGTCAGAATTATCAAATGTTTGACATCCAATAGCTGATGATTTATTAATCAATGTGCTCTAGTGGTGTAGTTAAACAAAACAAACATTATATCCATTAATATTCCAGCACACTGTCCTGGACACACACCTCAGCTATCAAGACAGTATATTAGTTGTTAGTGGTTAGTGAGAGAGAAAAGGGTGTAGTGGTCTCACACCTACCCACTGAGTCATTAAAACTCGCTCTGCAATTTTTGAAATTTAATAGATAATTTGGCAAAAGAAATTTGCTGACCTAGATCTAGCTCTGGTATCAGTCAAACTGTTCATAAGCACTCGCCCTCCTGAACAGGCTACCAATGACCGTAAAGGGAGATAACCATGGGAATGACATGGCTGATCTCCCCTTGTAAGCCTCCATGTTTGACAGCAATATTACTTTTACTTTATTGCTGTAATATACCTCTTAGTGTATTAATTTTGTAACTACGGACTTAAAACGTCCCGATTCCACCTAACGGCAAATGACTGTAAAAGGAAGGAGGGACGTAGCCCACTAGTAAAGCGCTTGCTTGATGTGCAGTCGGTCTAGGATCGATCCCCGTCAGTGGACCTATTGGGGTATTTCTCGCTCTAGCCAGTGCACCACAACTGGTATATGAAAAGCTGTTGTATGTGCTATTCTGTCTTGGCGATGGTGCATATAAAAGATTCCTTGCTACTAATGAAAAAATTGTAGGTTTCTTCTCTTAGACAATATTTCAAATTAACAAATGTTTGACATTCAATAGCTAGTGATTAATAAATCAATGTGCTCTAGTGCTGTCGTTAAACAAAATAAACAAAAACAAAATTACTGTAAAGGGAGACAAATAACCATGTAATGACCTCGCTGATCTCCCCTTGTAAGCCTCCGTGTTTGAAATTAATATTATTTTTACTTTATTGCTGTTAAGTAACTCTAAGTGTATTAATTTTGTAACTACACTCAAAAGGCCCCGATTCCAGCTGACAGCAGATGACTGTAAAGGGAGACAACTAACCATGTGATGATCTTGTTGATCTCCCTTTGTAAACCTCCATGTTTGAAATTAATATTTATTTTACTTTATTGTTGCTATATATCTTAGTGTATTAATGACTGTAAAGGGAGACAACAAACTATGTGATGACGTCACTGATTTCCCCTTGTAAGCCTCCATGTTTGAAATTAATATTAGTTTTACTTTATTGTTGCTATATATCTCTTGGTGAATTAATTTTGTAACTAAAGACTCAAAAGGCCCAGATTCCAGCTGACAGCAGACTGTAAAGGGAGACAACTAACCATGTGACGACCTCGCTGATCCCCCCTTGTAGGACTCGATGTTCTTGAGCGTGCTCTGTAGCCCGGTCACCTGACCAACAGCTCGGTCCCGCTCCAGCTTCGCCAACATCTTTTCCTTCATGGCAACCTCGTATTTCGACTTCAGTTGCTGCAATGTCGGCTCATACTGACCAAAGTGGCGCTTCAGTCTGAAGTCATAAATTATAATAAATTACTTTATCCAGCAATCACTGTATACATTTGCAAAATATGATGACTAGATAAATCTCTATATTTTCGGTCACTGACCAAAATATAAGTCACGTGACATAAGCCCGACTCGATTCGAGTATTTCAGAGTAGATTTTCAATAAACATACTCATTAAATCATTTGTTGAAGTGCAGTAAATACAAATAACTTTTACTTTTGCGATAACAATACAAAATTTTTATATTTATTTATGAATTAAGAGTTTAGAAACGCTTTTTTAATGTGACAGAATGTAGCTAGTGTCTTACAAATAATGACGTCATGCATCTTGTATGACGTCATATGGTAAAAACCTTGCTAGGTTAACAATACTCGATTTGCGTACACAAAACTGGAATAAATAATGATTTTCCGAATATTCCTGTAGGATTGCAGGATAAAAGAAATAACTGGTTACTGTCTTAAGATATTGGCTTTATCCTGCGAAGGTTAGAATGGCAAATGCAGCGAGGCTCTGCCGTGCTGCATTCGCCATTCGACCTGAGACAGTAACCAGTTATTCCCTATATATAATATCGTAAATTATAATGTAACACATAGTATATTAATAAATTATAATAAACTATTTTATAAATTACAATAAATTACTATATAATATTATAAGTCTTAATGTGACAATATTATTATAAATCATTTACAATGTAACAGTATTATTATAAATTGTAATAAATAATTTTATAAATTGTAATAACTAATTTAATAAATTATAATAAATAATTTTATAAATTTAATAAATAATTTAATAAATAATTTTATAAATTTAATAAATTAGTTTACAGATTTATACCATCTTAAAACACACAGAACATCAGACGAGCACTCTACTAGTGAGCTATATCCAACTCCTGGAGTGTAATAATTGAGAAATGGGGTGGGATGTAGCCCAGTGGTAAAGCGCTCCCTTAATGTGTTGTCGGTTTGGGATCAATCCCTGTCGGTGGGCCCATTGGGCTATTCGTCGTTCCAGCCAGTGTACCATGACTGGTGTATCAAAGAACGTGGTATGTGCTATCCTGTCTGTGGGATGGTGCATATAAAAGATCCCTTGCTACTAATGGAAAAATGTAGCGTGTTTCGTCTCTATGACTATCAGTCAAAATTACCAAATGTTTGACATCCAATAGCCGATGATTAATACATCAATGTGCTCCAGTGGTGTCGTTAAACAAAACAAACTTTAATTGAGAAAACTGGGTGAGAAAACCTTCACAGATCTTTGTATACCTCTTGAAGTCCTCTATCAGTCTGCTTTTCTCCTGGACCACTCGCTTGTGGTGCATGCGGTGATAGTCACGATCTTTCCTTATCTTAACCAACGTCTCTTTCGCTTTCCTAAAACAAAACCACATTGTTTCTTGTGACGTTTTAAAGAATAAGGGCAAGGGTATGAAATGGAGATAAGCTTTCACAGACAACCTCAGATGATTTCATACCCAGCAATGTTTTTATTTGTTTTTGCCAATCATAACACCATGAGTCCAGGGCTCTGTTCCATAAAGCGACCTTAGCACTAAGCTCACCGTAAGTGCATGTTAGCTGTGCAGTTACGGTGATCTTAGGGCCAAGATCGCTTCGTGGAACGGGGCCCAGGCCACGATGTACTGATTATAATTTTGTGTAAAGGAGATGTCAAGAAGTTCCAATTGATGGTAATTTTGAATTAATATAAAATGGAGAATATCTACATTCTTTCAACTCTATATTCCATCAGAATGAGTTTAACCCATACCTCCACCCCCCACTCCCCATATAAATCATTCTAAAGCTAACCCTAACCCTAACAAGATCAACCATGCAAAGAACCAGGGGCCTAATTCACTAAACTCTCGCAACTTTGCGATCTCGCAGTGCAATGCTAAAAGACTTACAAAGAGGATACTTTGTTGTCTAGCAGAGCCTAAGAGACCTTTGTGAATTAGGCCCCAGGTCTGGTACAATGTTGAGGAAACACAGACCACCCCCCCCCCCTCCCCATTTTGAATACCATGGACTTTGACACATTAAAATATTATCCATGATAAATCATGCAGATATGCAAAATAAATACATTTCCATAAGTGTACAAGATATTCGGGCAAAATGTGCTAACCTGAGACCTTTTTACCAGGTATTTCCATCATTCTACCCGTAAAATGAGTTGTAATCTGTGTAAAAATGCGTAGTAGTTTGTTTTCAGTCCTACCCTATATAGCTATTTGGTAGTAATTAATGCTAATGTGATTAAATGTTGTTATGCAGATTCGGGCAAAAGTCAGCCTGTCCTCTCTACAAAAATGGGAGCCTGTATGCCAATGTACATCTCTTTAATGAGCTTAGTGATTTTTGTAAAACTGAAAATTTAATCCGACTACTGATTTCCTTATCAAATTTGCCAAATTCCTAACACTTACATAACCGTGGAAAGAACATTATATGAGCTGTCCAGTGAAATTAACACTACTGAAATAGACTACAGCTGTCTAAGTTATGTAATTTAAGTTAAATGCAAGCACACATAAACATGTTTTAGTTGTAAAAGACGTTGAACTTTTTTCAATAATCTGCTGTGAGAGATAATTAGTACAAAAACAGCCATTTATGTAGTATGCTCTGTATAATTCTACTACTATAGTAAATCAGTAAGTTTACAGTGCTGCGCTTCTGAATTTCTCGACTTCTTTTTTGAGAAACTTGACCTCCATGTCGAGATCCTGGTTCCGCGTGTAAACCTCGGGAACAATCCCAACATCCTCCTCATGTAACAGTCCCTTCTGTTGTAGCTCGTACCTAGAAAACAAGAGCACTACAGTTAAGACATTTCTTTGTTAGTGCCGGGATGTAGCCCAGTGGTAAAGCGCTTGCTTGATATGTGGTCGGTCTAGTATCAATCTTTGTCGGTAAGGCGATTGGGCTATTTCTCGTTCCAGCCAGTGCACTA